>NW_026129810.1:385511-619026 GCF_022985175.1 Labeo rohita | reverse complement strand
CTCACTCAACACACTGTGGAAGGAGAAAAGGTGGTGGCATATGCTTCACGAACCCTAACAGGGGCTGAGAGAAATTATAGCACATCTGAAAAATAATGTTTAGCTGTGGTTTGGGCTGTTGAAAAGTGGAGGCATTACCTGGAGGGAAGTCAGTTTGACGTTTTTACAGACCATACTGCACTCGCCTGGGCCTTCAGTTGCCCCAAAACCTCCTCACGCCTCACTCGCTGGACGCTCCGACTGCAACAATTCAGCTTTCAGGTCCATCATAGGAAGGACTACCTTAACATGGGCCCAGATGCCTTATCCAGAGTATATGAGCCACCTTCTAATACTGCTGCCCCTTGCCTCTCAATTTCGTCTCATCACGCAACGACTTTACCACATTCTCTAGAGGAAATTGCTAAAGCTCAATGTGTGGACAATACCATCACTCACCTGCAGGCTGGCATGCAACCTCGCTCAGTCAAAGAACAACCCATCACCTTTGAAGAACAGCAAGGGGTATGGTACCGAAAAATCCCACTGAAAAGCAAGGGAGAAAAATATCAACTGGTAGTACCACACTCTCTAATAAACAACTTCCTGCATTATTACCATGACAATCCTCTAGGAGGCCATCTTGGACAGTTAAAAACCCTGCTGAAAATCTTGGAGGTGGGTCATTCCAGCTGGAATCATCAAATTTTGGAAAAGTTCCCCACCTGACCTCCTCAGATTTGTCTGAAAAAAATCCATGTGATGGGTAATACGCCCAATAGATCATATACAAAATTTCATCTCTACTGTGCGTACTTTTTTCACAAAAAATCTGTAAAAAAGTTTGTTTTTTACCCCGTTTTGGCATCACAGTCTGAGTGACCATGTTCAGACTGAAATATCTCCAGAACTAGTTGTGCCAGGTCCATGAAATTTTCTGGGCTAAGAGTCCTAGTCCAGAACTGCATGAATTACAACTCACAGCATTGTTACTGAATTTACACCTGAATGCTGGCCCTCTACTTTTCTTTGAAACTATTACTTGAAGCGTTTTCAGATGTCCATAGAAACCTCAATTTTCAATGTATAAGCATCAAACTTGGTAAATGGTCTGATATGTACCATGTCTTTCACATCCTTTGATATCAGACAATAGAGTCTGATGGATGTTGAGATATTAAGGTCCAAACATGGAAAAAAACTCATTTACACCAATGTTCAGAGCAATATTTCCCATGAATGACACTAGGTGTGAACATAAAACTTGTTTTTTTTGAAAGACCATATTGTTATTGATAAAATATAAAAAAAAATTAGGATGGGGTTTTGCCTCATTTTTCTGTAATGATTTTTTTAAAACTCAGAGTTTCGTCACTGATCCTATTGTTCACTTTTGCTGTTCAACTTGGTATGGGCATTTCAACAGAATTTATTAATGTTCCACTTATACAAAAAATACAAAATACAAAAAACGTACTTCCAGACATGAGTCACTTTAATAATGTATACCACCAACACAAATAAATGTGTGACATAACAGTTACTGAAAGTTGTTCATGAAAGTGTCTGAATCCACAGTTTCATTTTCTTTTATGACATAGCATCGTCCAGTGGAAGTAACTGGCACATCAATTTTCATTATGATGTGCTGGAGAGGCACCCAACAGACATCTTCCCTTTTTGGCCAAAAGTAGCCTCTAGCTGGGCCATGGGGATGCAAAAAAAGCACTTGAATGTCTTGCTCTGTGTCAGAGACGTCTCTGATGATACCAACCCACGATTGTCGGTCATACACACAAGTAACATATTGTCCTGGGGCCATATCTGTGATGTGAAGGCCTTGTTCAACTGGGTCAACCTCAAAGTTGACATGGAATCCTGGTGTTCCTGATACTCGACTGACCTCAAAATTGATCATTGTTGACTGATTGACTGATTGATTGATTGATGCTAGATCTCATAACACCTGAATATTATTATTTCTAATCAATATTGCCCTGCTTTCTCAATGAAAATGGATGTATTATTCACTGGACTGGGTGGAACATCAAGATTAGGTACTTATGTTGCATTCCATTGAATGTCGGTAGTCGGTGAATCCGAGTTAGTTCTCCCCATGTCCGTCTTAAATGCGTTCCATTGTAACAGTTGGCAAAAATATGGATGCCTATGGATAATTCCAACTGACTCTGTCTGCACTGAACTGGCCCGAGTGTGTGTTTCGGAACCCCAACTTAAGTGGCCGTTCCATTGCACTTTCCCGAGGTGGAGGTCGGATTTCCCCGAGTCCCGAGCACAATGGAATGCTGCATTATAGCATTAATTTAGGCATATGAGTTCAAAATAGCTGGTACTACAGTAGTTGTGAATGTCACACAACAATGATTTTTAAAAAAATTATTACAGAAAAATAAGGCAAAACCCCATCCCATTTTTTTTATATTTTATCAATAAGAACATGCTCTTTCAAAAAAAAAAGTTTCATGTTCACACCTGGTGTCATTCATGGGAAATATTGCTCTGAACATTGGTGTAAATGAGTTTTTTTCCATTTTTGGACCTTAATATCTCAACATCCATAAGACTCTATTGTCTGATGTCATAGGATGTGAAAGACATGGTACATATCAGACCATTTACCAAGTTTGATGCTTATACATTGAAAATTGAGGTTTCTATGGACATCTGAAAACGCTTCAAGTAATAGTTTCAAAGAAAAGTAGAGGGCCAGCATTCAGGTGTAAATTCAGTAACAATGCTGTGAGTTGTAATTCTTGCAGTTCTGGACTAAGACTCTTAGCCCAGAAAATTTCATGGACCTGGCACAAATAGTTCTGGAGATATTTTGGTAGGAACATGGTCACTCAGACAGTGATGCCAAAACGGGGTGAAAAATAAACTTTTTTACAGATTTTTTATAAAAAAAAAAAAGTATGCACAGTAGAGATCTGAATTTTTGTATATGATCTATTGGGCATATTACCCATCACAGATTTTTTTCAGACAAATCTGAGGGGGTCAGGTGGGGACCATTTGATGATTCCAGCTGGAATGACCCAGGTGGCATGGTGGCCGTCCGTCAGGAAGAACGTCTGGGCGTACGTCAAAGGCTGTGAGGTATGCCAGAAATACAAAGCCAGTAATACAAAGCCATCTGGATTTTTACAAAGTTCACAGATCACAGAACCTGGACACACGCTAGGGATGGATCTAATGGGTCCATTCCCCACTAGTAAAAAACTGAACACTTACCTCCTTGTCGTGGTGGATTATTACACTAAGTGGGTGGAAATGTTCTCACTTAGGGATGCCAAGACCCAGAAAATAGTGAAAATTCTCCAGGAGGAGATTTTTACACATTGGAGGGGTCCCAAAGTACCTGGTATCCAACAGGGGTCCTCAGTTTACCTCCAGTGTTGTGGAGTGATTTGTGCAAGACATGGGGTTGTGTCAGAGGTTAACAACAAGCTATCACCCCCAAGCAAACTTAACCAAAAGAAGTAACCGGACTGTAAAAACCATGATTGCTGCCTATGTTGGACAACAACACCAAACCTGGGACCAGTGGCTACCAGAATTCCGCTATCCCATTAACACCACCCAGCAGGAAAGCACAGGGAAGACACCTGCGGAGCTCATGCTGGGCAGGCAAGTGCTGGAACCACTGGAACGCCTAATCCACCGACCACCTTCACCTGATCAGGCTGCATATTCCCTGGTGGAACGACAGAACATCATGGCGGAGGAGGTTAAAAGTAGGATGAGGATGAGCCAAGCCAAACAAGCTAAGTATTATAATTACCGTAGAAAAATGCGCAGTTTCAACCGGGAGACTTAGTTTGGTTAAAAACCCATCCTCTTTCCAGGCAACCCACCTAAAACCGATGTGATTAATGTGGTCAATTTGAAGCGGTATTATGGACGCTTACCTCTGACGCCGTAGGCTGGGGGGGGATCTATGTAGCACGGCCACATAAAGGGAGCTATTTATACTGCTGTTGAGAAAACTGATGTGATTGTTGATATATCTCAGCTGTTATTATTGTCCCTCTGTTTGTATTGCCCCGTTGAGTGTTTGTGAACTTGTTTACTCTCGCGAGAGTTCCACCGTGACGCATCTGGGAATCCCCTGATGTCATCTCAGTCAGCTGATTTTTCACGTCCGATAAAAGAAGGAGCAACGTTCGACCGGCTTAACACAACTATCGATCACATTCATTACTCTTTGCTGTCTCCGTCTGTGAGTCTTCAACCAACCTGCAAAATTGTAGTCTTTGTCAAAATACCTCGTTTTGGATTTACTTATTTTGGACTATTTTTGCTTGGGGATTCCGTCACAGGACAGCGCTGTTCCACATCGCGCTCCCGGACTCAAACGCTTCACCGGTGAGGCCGATCTAAAATACACACACTTACACGAAAACAATATTGGACTTAAAGGACAGTAGAAAACGCACGCACATTCATTTATTGTAAATATTGTATATATTGTGTTTCCTGTTGTTTCTTTGTTTGTATTTAATACACCTTGGTTTGCATTCATTGTTAATAGTTGTGGAGGTTTTTTTGTGTACTGATCCAAACAACTTCAGTAGGAAAGGGAAAGAAGAATTATTTATTTGTGTAGCCTGCCTTATAGGCTGAGCGTTACAACGTCACACCTGCCACTCCAGGGCCTGCACACGTCATGTCTGCCAAGCCACAGCCTGTACTATTAACGTCTGCCAAGCCACAGCCTGCACCTCTCATGGCTGCCCTTCCAGAGCCAGCTCACAAAATGGATGCCCTCCCAGAACCAGTTCACAAGATGGCCTCCATCCCTATTCCTGTTCACAAGAAGGCCACCCCATTTGAGCCCACGGCCAAGATGCCACGCCTGAGCCTCGCCATGCCAAGGTTATCCTACCAGAATCTCATCCTGACATGGCTGCCATACCCAAAGCAAGTCAAGTGATGGCTGAACTTCTGGTGTCAAGTCAGAGCTGCACTTTCAGTGCCAAGTCAAATTACAGCTGTGTATCCTGAGTCAAGTCAAGTCACAGCTGTTCTTCACAAGTCAAGTCAAGTTACTGCTGGTGTTCCTGAGTCAAGCAAAGTCAGAACTGTTGTTCATGAGCCAAGTCAAGCCACATCTGATCTTCATGAGCCAAGTCAAGATACTGCTGTTACACCTGAACCAAATCACATCTCAGCTGACCTCCCAGAAGCTTATCATATCTCAGTTGACCTCCCAGGACCTCGTCATGTCTCAGCTGATCGTCTAGAGCCTCGTAACGTCTCAGCTGACCTCCCTGAGCTTCGTCACGTATCAGCTGACATCCCAGAGCCTCGTCAAGTCAAGTCATCTTTATTTATATACCGCCTTTAACAATACAGAATTGTGACAAGGCGGCTGTACAGTATTAAATAGGAAATAGTACATCAACAATGCCAAGGGCAACAGTAAACACTCAATTTTCAGGTAAAGGTAGTTAATCAAATACAATAAAATAAATACAATATTGTGTGAAGATAAAGTGAAGATAAAGTGTCCCCAACTAAGCAAGCCAGAGGCAACAGCGGCAAGGAACCAAAACTCCATCGGTGACAAATGGAGAAAAAAACCTTGGGAGAAACCAGGCTCAGTCGGGGGCCAGGGGGCCAGTTCTCCTCTGGCCAGACACAGAGGACTCACCAGGTTCCCGTGGTCTTGTGCCGACAGCTGTCTAGGCGACGAGGTCTTCACTGGGGATCTGTCTCTGGGGTAATCTAGTCAATGTGGTCTCCGCTGACATTCAGTGCTGTAGAGGTCGTCTCTAGGTGCTGATCCACCGTCTGGGCTGGGTACGGACTGGATCCGGAGGACTGCAGTGACCATCTGATCTGGATACGGACTGGATTTGGTGGTTAAGGTGACCTCGGAATAAGAAAGAAACAGACTAATATTAGCGTAGATGCCATTCTTCAGTACATCAGGTGTTATGGGAAGTGTTCCTGGTTCCGGCTGACCTAATTAGTGCAGCCTAACAATCCTTTAACGGATTTGAATTATAGAAGTGTGTTAATGTGTTATGTGTAAGACAGGTTAAAGAGATCTTTAATCTAGATTTAAGCTGACAGAGTGTGTCTGCGTCCCGAACAGTGGTGGGTAGATTGTTCCAGAGTTTGGGCACCAAATAAGAAAATGATCTGCCACCTGCGGTTGATTTTGATATTCTAGGTATTATCAAATTTCCAGAGTTTTGAGAATGCAGCAGACGTGAGGGACTATAATGCGATAAGAGCTCGCTCAGGTACTGAGGAGCTAAACCATTCAGGGCTTTATAAGTAATTAGCAAGATTTTAAAATCTATACGATGTTTAATAGGGAGCCAGTGCAGTGTTGACAGAACCGGGCTAATATGATCATACTTTTTGGTTCTAGTAAGAACTCTAGCTGCTGCATTTTGGACCAGCTGGAGTTTGTTTATTAAGCGAGCAGAACAACCACCCAATAAAGCATTACAATAATCTAATCTTGAGGTCATAAACGCATGAATTAATGTTTCAGCATTTGACATTGAGAGCATAGGTCATAATTTAGATATATTTTTGAGATGGAAAAATGCAGTTTTGCAAATACTAGAGATGTGGTTTTTAAAGGAAAGATTGGCATCAAATAGCACACCTAGGTTCCTAACTGATGACGAAGAATTGACAGAGCAGCCATCAAGTATTAGACAGTGTTTTAGGTTATTGCACGCTGAGGTTTTAGGTCCAATAATTAACACCTGTTTTTTTTTCAGAATTTAGCAGTAAGAAATTACTTGTCATCCAATTTTTTAACTCAACTACACAATCTGTTAGTTTTTCAAATTGGTATGTTTCGCCGGGCCGCAAAGAAATATAGAGCTGAGTATCATCAGCGTAACAGTGAAAGCTAACACATATTTCCTGATCATATCACCCAAGGGTAACACGTAAAGCATAAAAAGTAATGTCCCTAGCACTGAGCCTTGCGGTACTCCATACTGCACTTGTGACCGATATGATACCTATTCATTTACTGCCACGAATTGATGGCACTCAGATAAGAACCATATAAATGATTTGAACCATGCCAATGCACTACCCCTAATGCCAACATAATTTTCAAGTCTGTTCAAGAGAATGTCGTGGTCAACAGTATCAAACCCAGCACTAAGATCCAGTAGCACTAACAGAGAGATACAACCACGATCGGATGACAAGAGCAGATCATTTGTAACTCTAATAAGAGCAGTCTCAGTACTATGGTACGGTCTAAAACGTGACTGGAAATCCTCACAGATATCATTTTTCTGTAGGAAGGAAGATAATTGTGAGGATACAACCTTTTCTAATATCTTTGACAGAAATGGGAGATTTGAGATAGGTCTGTAATTAATTAATTCTTTGGGGTCAAGTTGTGTTTTTTTAATGAGAGGCTTAATAGCAGCCAGTTTGAAGGTTTTGGGGACATATCCTAATGACAGTGATGAATTAATAATATTTAGCAGAGGATCTATGAGTTCTGGGAGCAAGTCTTTTAGTAGCCTAGATGGAATAGGGTCTAGCATACAAGTTGTTGGTTTAGATGCTTTAACAAGTTTATACAATTCATCCTGACCTATAGTAGAGAATGAGTGGAATTGTTCCCCAGGAGATCTACAGGACACTTTCTGATGCGAAACTGTAATTGACGGCTGCATGGTGGCAATTTTATGGTGGCCTGTATACAGTAGCAAGTACAAACGTCATGGGGGATTTATCATTAACACTTGTTTTTCTGGATAATGTTACATGAAGCACCATTCAAATGAGTTATACTTGAAGCCCCCTCTCTGAGAAACACTAAAAAATATCTCTATAAATTGTAGAAACACCTCCCCCTTTACCTTTTAGACGTGGCTCATGTTTATAACAGTAATCATGAGGGGTAGACTCATTTAAGATAATGTAATCATCTGGTTTAAGCCAGGTTTCTGTCAAACATAGCACATCTAGGTTATGATCAATGATCATATCATTTACAAAAAGCGCTTTTGTAGAGAGGGACCTGATATTCAAAAGGCCAAGTTTTATCATTTGTTTCTCTGTATTATGTACATTTTTTATTTGTTGAATGTTGATTAGATTGTTACTCCATAATTGGTTTGGACGTCTTTTGTATTGTCTAGCTCGGGAACAGACACAGTCTCTATAGCATGATATCTAGGTGAAAGGGTCTCTATGTGCTGAGAAATAACTGATTTTGGTGACGTGAGGCGGCTAGCAGACGGTCGGATTAGCCAGTCTGTCTGCTTCCTGACCTGGGCCCCAGTTAGTCAAGTGCAAACTCTAAGACTATATGCCATATTACTAGAGAGAAGAGCAGCACCACCCCTGGAGGGATGAAGACCATCTCTTTTCGACAGGTCAGGTCTGCCCCAAAAACTTGTCCAATTGTTTATGAAACCTACGTTATTCTGCGGGCACCACTTAGACATCCAGCCATTTAGTGACGACAGTCTGCTATGTATCTCGTCACCATGATACGCAGGGAGGGGGCCAGAGCAAATTACAGTGTCTGACATCGTACTTGCAAGTTCACACACCTCTTTAACATTATTTTTAGTGATCTCTGACTGGCGAAGTCGAACATCATTTGTGCCGACGTGAATAACGATCTTACTGAATTTGCGTTTAGCATTAGCCAGCACTTTTAAATTTGCCAAGATGTCAGGCGCTCTGTTTCATTGTCATTGCCAAGTTCCATAGCCTTGTATCATTGCCTTGTTTCATTTGCTACTTTGGTCTGCTCTCTGGTATTTTGACCTTTTTGCTTGTTTTTGGATTACACTTTTGTTTTGCCCTGGTTATCACTGTTTGTTTGGAGATCGACCCTGCCTGCTTGACTATGTTGTGTTCCAATAAAGCTCGCACTTGGATCTATTTACGCTGTCTGTCGAGTCCCGTTACAGAAATGCATCACAAAGGAGGAAACCCAGTGATGTTCATGAGTTCCAGACTTAAAGGCAGTCACTGCCTGCAAAGGATTCTCAATATATGGCTATTTAAAGCTTAAAGCCTGCACTTCAATTTCATTTTGATTTGTTTAATTTTAAATCAATTCTAGAGACATACAGAACCGGAATTATGAAAATTGTGTCAGTGCCCAAATATATATGGAACATGACTGTATATAAATCGAAAATCTTGGATATTCCCCAGATTCTGCCCAATACAGAAAGGTCTCTAGATAACCAGCGATTTAAAGATGTTTCCATACCTTCCATTTTTGGATTAAAATTTGAATGCTCTCTATTGACAGAATTCTTGGTGATTTTAACCCCCAAGTACTTAACCTCCTCTTGTACTGTATGCACTCTTTCTTTCAAAGCCCAATTATGGATAGCCATTACTTTCCACTTGTTTTAAATTTAGGGTCAGACCTGAACACAGTATTAAGAACCAAGGGTTATTTGAACAATTTCAGCTGTTTTTGTCTTGTGGACTATATGTAAACATCTTTTATGTAAAATATTTTACTCAGGACAGTACTTAAAAAACAATAGCATGCATTTTGTATGCTCACTCTTATCTTGTAAAAATGAGTTCCCAAACTTTCGCATACCACTGTAAGATGTTTCTTATGTATTTAAAATGAGTTAAAATGTGTTGGTAATTGCCAATCCTGTGGAGTTTTTGTTTGTTTTGTTTTGGATTTGGCTGTGCTTTGGCTGTGCATCTTTCCAGTTACAAGCATTTTGACTTACACTTGGATTGTATATACATTGTTGGACACTTGCATTTGGGACTACCCTGTTGAAAAAACAGCACATGCTGGTTTAAGCTGGTCCTGAGCTGGTTATGAGCTGGTCTGAGCAAGAGCTAGTTGCTTACCAGTACATGACCAGATTAAACCAGCTCATAACCATCTTATATAACTAGCTTAGGACCATCTTAAACCAGCTACCCATTTTTTTTTTCTTTCAACAGGCACATCAAAACACTGGAACTCATTTGGGCTGTTTAGGGTATGGTGTTATGGACTGTCTGATTATAACAGCATGAGGTTTACTACTTTTATTGTGTTGTTTTCTTGCTACTACTGGTACTGCTGCTACATTTTTAAAAATAACAAACATTGGGCCTCATTCATGAAACTTGCGTAAATATATGAGTAAATTCGTAATTTGCGCGTAAAACAGACCTTCCCGAAAACTCTCCTCTGGATTCACAAACGCTTCGTAAATGTCCGATTTGATAGTTAAACGTGTATGTAAATGAATTCCAATCATTCGTAAATAGGGCGCTCGTGCACGCTCATTCACAATTAGCATAATCCCCGCCTATGAATTACAGCTATGCAAATTGCATGTCCAGGAATGCAGTGGAATATTCTGGTCAACTTTCTCAGGTTTGACTTAAGTATATTGCATAAATGCAAAAAAGACTAATAGGCTATATGCCTAACAATAAATATTCAATAACATGTGTCCACCAAGGAGTTTTTAGCCAGTTGAAAAAATGTCAGGCACACTTCTTTTTATGACCAGCTGGTGGCGCTTGAAAACACCTTGGTGACAGCGTTTTTCCAGCTGAAACGCTTTAGTTGCTATGATTTGGAATAGGCTATGCACGGCGGCAACGTATTACTAGTATCTCGTTTTAAAGAATTTTACTTAATATAAAAAGCAGTAATCAGTAATGTTTACTTCTTCATTGTTGTAGGCAGTTGTGTCGGGATTTGTCCCACCTGTCCTCCATTTACTGCTGGGTAACGAGCGCTGTTTTACAGTTATCAACACAGCTACAAAACAAAAAACCAAAAAACCATCCAAAAGAGATCAAAGGGCAAATGAACATGTAATTATTATGGCAGTGCATCAAAATTCTGTGTCAGTTTGCCAAAAAGAACACAGAGCGTTTTACGCACCGTTTTCGAAAATTTACGTCAGAACAGCTTTACGAACGATTTACAGAAAAATTTGTTCTGTTCCTGTTTCATGAATGAGGCCCATTGTTTTCAAGCAATAATCACACAATATGGATGTAACGATTACCGGTTTGACGATAAATTTAAAATTTAAAATTTCCCACGGTTAGTATTACCGTTTCATATTTTAATATCATTAAAACCGTATTCGATTACCACGATTTGAACAACTGATGATAGATAAATACTGTACAGCATAAAGCACAGTTTTAAATAACAGTCTCAGTAGTTTTGTTTTGTGTAAAAAAAAGACGGCGGACAAGCTTAAATGTTTTAAAATAGTGTTAAAGGCATAGGCGCCGATCCTCATGGAAATAGTCGAGCACCCACGAAAAAACGCGAGATATAGTTCGTTCGTTTTAAGCAATAAGAAATTCATTGCAGCTTTTACGACTTAGTTCTCCTTTTCATAGTTCATTTGAAGCCGTTTTTGGCGTTATTTTAATGGTAAATGTCAAGAATGCATTACTGTATGAGAGGGTGCCAGCACGAATCTCTCGGCTTGCGGCGGCTTCCTCTCCAGTGTATATAGTGATCATGGCTCTGCGCACATCATGTGTGCGTCCTCAAACATTTTCCTTCATAGAAAGAATGTGTGTATTATTTGGTAACTGATTATTTGCAGTCCGTGCGTTTCGCTAAGCAATTGGGGGTTGAGCACCCACCGGCAGAAATCGGAATTATAACTGAAGGTTCTGACGGTCTTCAGAAAAGATTCGATGTTTTTTTTTTTTTTTTATCTTCACTCCATGTAATAATCTAAAGAAGTGTTCTTAATCGCAATGCTGCTTTATCCACGGAGTTCACGGGAAGCTGTAATCAGGGGCGTAGCAATAGGGCAGGCAAGACAGGCAATTGCCTGGGGCCCCGCATTTTGAGGGGGCCCCGACAGCTGACCATTTGAGCAATCTGAAATGTCATTATTAAAAACATACACGCAACATGGAGCAATATATCCGCATCCCCCCTAGAGGGCTGCCTTTCGCGTTACGCTGGATGTGCTTGCTTTTTCTTCGTGATGCGTCAGCCGCGGTTTTCAAACTGGCACAGCAGCACTTATTACTAGGCTTTTTTAAAAATGAAAAGGATCTGGCAGCCAAAAGCGGAAAAAAGACAAGAAGAGAAAAAGAGGAAACATGACAGCGGTAAGTTAAGTGATGGAGATAATGATCATTGATGACTTAATGATAATTATATGACAAACCAGTGTTTTTGTTGTTCCAGCTTATTTTCGTTTAATCATTTTCTAGATTGTCTAATTTCTAATAGGGTTACTAGCTAGGGTTACACGTACTGTAGCAGCAGCATGTATTTTATGCAGGTATTAATAGGCTGATAATGTTAATGAGGTGAACATCACCACTTGGCAAGTTTTGGTACTGTGTTTTGCTGCCAGTGGAGAGCTCACAAAACAATTTAAATAAATATCATTACATTTACTTAGTTGACATTTTTATTTAGCTCTTCTACATTAAAATAGTTGAGTTAACATAATTAGTTGTCAACTAAAAATGAACTAATAGTTAATAAACTGTAAATGAAATTAAAACGATTAAATTAAAATGCTAATCATATATTTCTGCATTCAGGAGCAGTGCTTAATTTCCTGTCACCACCACCACCTCAGGGAGATACCCCAGTCCATCCTTCTGACAGTGAAAATGGTAAGCTCAGCATGTTAGATATAGTGTTACTATATCAATACATTTACTTTACAACTCTAGAAAATTAGTTAACATAGCCACCCTTGTCAAAAAATCCTATAGGATTCCAATGGGAAACCTGTACAGGATTCTAATAAGAATTTCTATCATATTTTGGAACCATTCCTATAGGATTCTGATAGGAAGAGTCTTATAGGACAAGACATTAATATTCTGTAGGACCATTCCTATAGGATTCTGATAGGAAGAGTCTTATAGGACAAGACATTAATATTCTGTAGGACCATTCCTATAGGATTCTGATAGGAAGAGTCTTATAGGACAAGACATTAATATTCTGTAGGACCATTCCTATAGGATTTTAATGGGATCCAATTAGGCAGCTGGTCATATCTATATGGGAATTCTTTATAGATAGTACTTGCAGTTTGCTTAAACTCACCCTGATATAGACATTGTACATTGTATGTTGCACAACCTGCAATAACATTGTAAACAACATAGGTGATTTGTGCAGCACATAGCATTGCAAAACATTTCTAAAGCTCTAATAATGGATTGATCTCACACACACACACAAAATAATAATAATAATAATAATAATAATAATATGTGTAACTTTTTTCCTTCACAGGCAAAATAATAACTTGTTCTCAAGGCAAATCAAAATCACATCATAACACAGAACACTAAAATATTAAACAATATAAATTTAATAAAGTTCAATTTGTCTGAAATAAACTTTGTTTGTGTGTAATGTAAAGAGTGGGAGAAAAAAACCCATCTAATTCAGTTCAGAAAAAAAAAAAAAAAGTAGGAAGAAGATCGTATCCAATCTATTTCAAATGAAGCAATCACTCCTAATGCTCTGTATAAAGTAAAGGTTCCCAGTCCACACAACAGGTCCATACGCTGATGAAGAGATGAAATTCACAATTGGGGTTGGCTCGCCATCGCCATCTTAACTCTCTTGTTACGCAAGTCTTCTCCATACACACACACATTTCACGGAAGAATCTTTGTCCATGTCAAACTTTTTAACTGGAACCTGACCTGGACAGGCCATAAGAACATCATATTACTCCACAAATAATTAAAAGGCAGCAGCTATTTTCACTTGTAAGTAGCCTCTGGCAACAAGGCGAGCTATTTGCACTTAGTGTAAATAACGTTAGACATTACGTAATTAAACTAACGCTATACAAAACCATCAACGTTGTTTTGTAAAACAGCTCAAACAGCTCAAAATGTTGGCAGAACAGGCAGTTTGTACTCTACAATGAAATTTCATTATACAGAGCATACATCAATATTTCAGTTACGCAGATTCATAGCTTTTGACGTACGGCAGACTTTTATGCTAATCACCAGAAACAGTCAAACAAGTTCAACAACTCACCGACAGATGTCGTTCACCCAAAAATTGTTCGTATAGGATGCAGACCAGATAAGCGTTACCAGTATTTCTTCCTTGGTAGTGTCTTACAGTCAACTTTTAACGAGTTAAATAACGTTAATCACTCAGCTTCTTCTGTCGTTGACCGTTACTGTTCATATATGCGCGCTACAGTTGCACGCGCACTACATTCGGATTTCTTAAAGGGGAAGCGTCAGGACAATACCCTATATAGATGTTTGTGTTTCTGTGGATTCTTAGTCACATATAATACACTTAAACTTATTTGTACATTATAAAATATCATATCTATTATCTTCGTCTTACTGTAATATTATGGATTTCAGTGTTTATATTTGTGTTTTCATATATGCAGCATTTTTATTGTGTACAAGTACACACACACACACACACACACACACACAATTAAAAAGTAATTGAATAACAGAATCAAATAAGATAATACAGGGCAAAGTGAAATTCCATTTAAAAATCACAAATTCCAATAAGATTCCATGAATCAATAAAAAGTCAGGAGAAATTAAAATCCCATTAAAAAATAAAAATACAAAATCCTACAGGACAAAGTAAAATTCAATTAAAATAAATCAGAATGTGTAATAAGATTCTAAATTCTTATTGGACAAAGTGAAATTCCATTAAAATAAATCAGAATGTCCAATAATATTCTAAAATCCTACAGGACAAAGTGAAATTCCATTAAAATAAATCAGAATGTCCAATAAGATTCTAAAATCCTATAGGACAAAGTGAAATTCCTGTAAGATAAATCAGAATGTCCAATAAGATTCTAAAATCCAATAGGACAAAGTGAAATTCCTGTAAGATAAATCAGAATGTCCAATAAGATTCTAAAATCCAATAGGACAAAGTAAAAATTCCATTAAAATAAATCAGATTGTCCAATAGGATGTTAAGAATCCAGTAAGATCCTAAAGGATAAACTAAAATTCCAATAGGATTTTTTGACAAGGGCAGTTGATAAACTAATAATAAATAATAAATTAAGATGATTACCATATATTTCTATAAATAGAAGCATTGCTTAAGTCCCTATCACCACTGCCTCAGACAGAAGATACCCCAGTCCAGCCTCCTGACAGTGAAAATGGTAAGTTCAGCATGTCAGATGTAGTCCTAATGAAGTTGATATGTGCTCTTTGAAATTTTTTTGACTAAATATGTTTACTGTATGTTTTTAGTACCATCCACCTTGACACTGCAACAACAACTACCTGGTAACAGGGGCGGATTGGCCATCTGGCAATTCTGGCAAATGCCAGAAGGGCCGGACCATTTTTTAAATGTGGGCCGGTCAGTTGTTGTTGTTGTTGTTGTTGTTGTTTTTTTTTTAAATATGTATTGTTTTTACATGCAGGCAGCTTTTATCTCTTGCAAGATGTGAATATTATGATGATGATGATAATAATAATAGTAATAATAATAATAAATGTTAAGCATTTGGCCCGATCGGCGACGCCCGGCTGGTTTCGAGATGGGCCGACCCAATCCAACCCAATCAGAGGTTACGCAGACGTAATCAAAATCTGGCAAGAATGTCAAACAGTAAGTGCAACACTTGCTAATTGTCAGATACTTGGTCAGAGTCAGAGATTGGCCGTAAAAAAGGAAAGGCGGTGCCGAAAAGCTCTGAGAAAGCAAAAAAAATCAAATCATCTAAAATCAGATGCTGCCAAATGCATACAATTAACTGAAATATTCTCGAATGGTTTAAATTCGGCAGCGTTGCTGCATCGGAGGACAATAGCGCGGTAGAGGAGGTAAGAAGAAAACAGAAAACGTCTAAGTCATTATACTAAAATATTCTAAGTAATTTTCACGCCATTCACGCTACTTCTGACAGTTTTTGACAGTAACCTACACTGTGTTTAACAGTTGTAAGCTTAGCGAAGAACTCCCATACATTTTAAAATGTCATTATCAGCAGATAACATGGGATTTAGGGTATACAGACTGCTGTATGCTACTAGCAATATAGTCTAACATGCAAAAGAACCTATAGCTATAACCATAGTACTGTAGGCATTTGTAGTGAACTCTGAATACATAGCTAGTCTTTAAAGTAAAACATTAAATACATGCATAGGTTACAGTATGTAATTAATCCTTAGGTAGGGTGGAACATAGACTTCTATTACAGGAAATAGTGGAATATATCTATGCAATAGTTAGACAATGTAAAATGAGACATTGGCTTGCTTCTGTTCTCCCTTGACTGAATCGTGTGTTCATCTATTCAAAACTAGAATGTTTCTGGACCCAGTGCAGATAGCATCATGGAGGTAGGAAGACAGCAATGAGAGAGACACACCCTGACACAAATGCTGACAGTTTCTTAATACTGTATAGAAAACTGATATAGAAACCAGTTAGGGGTTGCCAGTGGGGGACTAGTTCACCACAGATGTCCGGTCAAAGACAATGAGATGCAATCAATCCAGAATTCTTTTGATTCTTTATTCTTTCCACAAAGTTTCCAACAAGTACTGAGCATGCAAGTGCTAACAATCACTTTGGGGTATCCATGTGGGTTGGTGTGTATGTGTGGTCTACAACAAATTAGAATAAACAAATTAAGGAATCAGAAAAATGAATGTGAATGTGTATCACACACACACATACACACCTTTAAGTTCATGATATATAGTTATTTGTGAATTAAAGTATGCTGAAGTGTTGCTAGTGCTGCATCTCCATTTGTGTGTAAAGGTGTGTGTGTGTGTGTGTGTGTGTGTGTGTGATACACATTCACAGGTTAGTCCTATCATAAGTAATAGCAGACAAACGGCATAAACAGACAGCACACGGACTCTACAAGATTCACAGATTATTTTTTATTTAGTTTTTACTGTATGTATAAATTTGTTATAAACGGGTTGTTTTTGTTCCAGTCACATACTTGTTTAAATATCTATTACATATGGTACTGCTTATATTATTTCACCATCTGTACACCAATATAAGTAGTGAATGTGCATGTCCGTGGGTGGGGCTGTGTCGGTGTGGTAATGTGGGCTGGTGTGGCTACAGTGCCAGGGCTGAATTTTTGTCCCTTTCCCCCCCTGCCTGGTAATGAGGAGGAAATGCCATTCACATCATCCACTTGCAGCAATATTGATGTTCTTGACAAAGGTACTACAAGTTGCCTATTGTCTGACGACCCTGCAAAATGGCCAAAGATTTTTAATGATCATGAGCAGCATTTGCTGTAGCTAAGGCTCGTAAGCACCATTTTTAAGGTGACAATCCATTACTGTAAATAAGAAGATTGTTCTGTATCTTTAAGATTGTAGATTAATATTTTGTCAAAGAATATGCACTTTGTTTAAAAAAATAAACTATTTATGTTATATTATGTGTTTTGACTACTTTTTTTTAATGTTGTACAAATGTATATTTAGGTAACAAAGATATATTAACGAAATAATCTTTTAGAAGGGCCTCATCTATTCATTTTGCCTGGGGCCCCCACTTCACCTTGGTTCGCCTCTGGCTGTAATTCATCTTTTCCATAAGTGCCATCTAGTGTCATACAGTGGATTTACAGAGACTTACATTTACATTGTGTGCAGTTTTTGTCTGGCCAAAAAACGGACTGAATTTGCATGCCCAGCTGTAGCCAAAAAAACAAACAAACAAAAAAAAAAAAAACCTTAAGTGGATTCTACACATTTAAAAAATTCAAAGAAGTTATCTAGATTATTTATGAAACAGATAAAATACATATTAAATCACTTATTTTGACTTAACCCTTTTCTTTATTTAAAGGCTGAAATGTGAGGTTTATCTTTTTATGAAACTTTTTTCAAAGCTTTATTTAAAATGTACATTAGGTATGTGAACATGCTATTAGTTAAACTGTTGTCAGTCATGTTGTCCTTTAAAATCCGGACATCATTGGCAGGCTACTGTTGTTGTTTTTTCAGTGATTATGCAAACAAAAAGTCATTTTATTTGTTGTTTGTTGATTTTAAATATAAAACGTGGTGAAGTGATTTATGTGTCAGTTCTTTTTGAACATTTCCAGTACATTTTAACAATACCGTGATAATACTGATAACCACGATAATTTTGGTCACTATAATCGTAATTAGAAATTTTCATATCGTTACATCCCTATCACACAAATGATCTTCCATATTTTCATTTTAGCAGTAAACCTCTGTTGTACAGCACTTTGTTTGCCTCAAAAAATGAAAGGGTTTGGTTAATTTTCATGTGATTAACATGTGATTAAAAGAAAAATTAAACTGATGTCATATTGTATCATTCGATTGACAGAAAAAAATTAAGTGCATAACACAGAATTCCTGGGAAAAACTAAACTTAGGGTTCTATTATTGTTTCAAAGAGTCTTGATTACAATTTTATTAAACCGTTAAAATGTAAAACGATGGATTTGATTATAAAACTCGAACTTTTAATAAATTGCTGTTTTCTGTTATACATTTCATTATTTTAATGAATTAGACATTCTTTTTGATTAATGAAGTTTAATTCCAAACAAATTAAAAAAAATAAAAATTCGAAAAAATAAAATAAAACAGGAAAAAAAATAAGGAATTGGGGAAAAAACTAAATGAAATTTAGGGGAAAGTAAAACTAACTAAATAAATAAAATTTCATAGGGCCCTAATCAGTGGACTTTCCTCGTAGATTTGTAGCTATATATTTTTTACACCTTTCTCGTTCTTACTAATTCAAGCTCTCTAGAATTGTTTTATTTTGCAGTTTGTCAAATGATAGAAGGTTTTGTAGGCTTTGTATACAAATGTTGACATACAAATGCTGTTTGTCATCCAGTCCACCAGTGTCGCTCTTCGTTTCCGGAGATGCGTCGCGTGGCGGCTTTGCTACCGCCTCCTGTAGTGCGTCACGCCCCTCTCATGGACAAAATGGACGAAACATTCCGCGTTTGTTTGTTTGAGTGCACTACACTTTGATAATCATTAATACATTTGCTAACATAAATCAGAGCGTGCATGTAAACGCAGACATTACGCTGTGCGGAGTGAGCTTGCGTTGAAGGGTGAGTTTCATTGTAAACCATTGCTATAGAAGACTTGATAGTGCCGCTGAGCGAAGGGTATTGCAATTTGGTTCACCAAGTTCTTTGTAGCGCTCACCTTTTCTTTTCTTTTTTTTAATATTTGCTTAATTATGTTATGCCTTCTGTTGTCAAGAACAATGTAGTGCCTTAACTCCCTTCACAACATTTTGCTATGTTTTATTACAGTCCACTGATTTTCCCCCAAGTTCAGTGCAGCAAATACAAGCCCGTGTGGTCCTAAATAAAACTTTAATTGGTGCTGAGAACGACTAAATCGTTATTTTAGTCAAATTTCGTTTGAATGTTACAAGGACTCAAAATATTGGTTCGTTCTGTTGTCCTGTGGCCTCCTTCCCAAGAGATAACCATTAAAAACAGAATAAAAGAATTTCTCTTTCTCTTTTTTTTTTTTTTTTAAAGCCTGACCCACACAGTTAGACATGACTGGCCTGTGTACACAAAGTTCTCTAATGGATGTTTTTGGAATATATATATATATTTTTTAATCCAATTCTTAAATGTAAAATCTAAAATAATGATTGGTATGTTAATGTGGTTAGTTTGTCAGTTGTTTGTTGTTGTTTGTTGTTACTACTGTATGTAAACTACTGCTGTTTATGTCTTTTAAAATACACGAGTCTTGCAAAGAAACAATAAAAATAAGCAAGTAAATAAACAATTATAATTTTATCCGTTAGAGTGGGAGTCAAGTCTGTACGTTTATATAAGAGTGTGTGTGTGTGTGTGGACATTTACAGATAAAGCCACAATTAGACCACAGAGCTAACGGATCAATCCAGCTTGATGGATGACGCTGTGAGGAGGCTCCACAGTGTTACTTAACTTATACGTTGGGTTTAGAGGCTGGAACAGAAACTGCTAGATCATTTGAAAAAATTCAGCAATTAGTGACGATGCAATTTGAAATTGAGATTCAATTTAGATTATTTTATGTGTAGTTGTTCTAGAAGTGAGTCGTGTGCGGTGGAAGTTAACCATGAAGATAATGCAGTATTTTCTTTACTCCTTTGAGTCAGATGGACGTGGAAGGCTCCGGCGCTACGGCGACAGCCAAGACCTGGGGCTTCCGCCGGAGCACCATCGCTAGGCGGGAGTTCATAGAAGCTGTTGGCTCTGCGGACAGCAGCCCTCCGGTCCAGCGCCGCCGAGGTCGCCCGCCCAGGGGTCGAGGCAGGGGTCGTGGCCGAGGCAAACGGGCTGACGAGAGCCCTGTGATCTCCGTAGCCTCTAGACGAGGTCGAGGTCGAGGGGGTCGAGGACACGCGCCGGTGCCTGCGCTCGCACCCGCAGATGATAAGCCGAGCAGCGAAATCGAAGCTCGGGCGGACGCAGAAAGGGGTTGCCGTGTCGCCGCGGAGCTGAAATCGGGCGAGGAAAGCGTCAGCGAAGGAGTCGCGTCGGATCGAGCCGAAGACAGCGACGATCTCAATCTCCAAGAGATTCGTAAGCGGGCTGTGGCTCGACGGCTACAAGAACTCAAGCATGAAGATAACGGTGGTGCGAAAGGTACAGAAGATATCGACATAGGGATGAGATTACTGATGAAACAGGAAGTGAACGTGTTCGATGAAACGGATGTCACATCAAAAGGAGGAATGGCGTGTTCTTCTACAGCCAGAGGGGCAGGTGGGAATTCTGTTGCTGCAGCAGGAGCTCACAAAACTGCTGGAGGTAGAAGAGCTAAAAGAGCAAGGAAAGACTATGAGTTTGGAGAGGACGAGCATCAGGATGAAGAACAGGAGGAATTCTCTGAAAATAGCGAGGAAGACACGAATCATGATGCTGTCTGTTGCACATGTCAACAAGGACACGGTAACAGGTGAGAACAGTCGAAATACAATTTTTCCTTCCAACATTTTCTGACACTGAACCGGTCCAACATTTTCTGCCTATGCAAATGTGACATTGACTCGTACGGTGTGAGTGAAATGCTGACGCGCAGCCGTAAATTCAACATGGGTAAGTTGCAATGGCAAAAGCAGGTCTTCTGAGGAAGTGTCACTAACCATTAAGAATTAGGCCCACATTTAAGTGAAAATGAATGGCAGGTAATATGCAGTTTTAGTTGCAGGGTGGTGTAAAACATGGATTCACACAAAGGTCACATTATGCACCTGCAGCGCTTCTGTGAACGGAGAAAACCAAGTAAAACTCTATTAATAAAGAGGAATATATAGGCCTATACACTAAATATTTCACTTAAATCATTTACAGATTAACAAAACAAAAGAAAAAATTGTGCAGAGGTCTGGTCTATTGTGACTCAATGTAGTGTGTATTTTGCTAACTTGACATCACAGCCTGTTCATTATAAAAATAAAATCCAGTTAAAGGTTCATATAAACATATAAGTTACACTGCTCAATTTAAATAGTCTGTAGTACAGTCTGTGCTGTTCAGCACGATCACCGACACGCTGTGCTGTTAACTTCTATGTGAAGGTGTTGTTTTAGGTCAATAATGCAAGTGAAGTACAAAGCAGTAGTTTATGTAATAAATAATATTTACATTTAATTTGTGCCGAATGAGAGAGGTAGGCTTCAGTTTCACTTTAAATGAATTCGTTTTGGCTTGATGTTTATGTAGCCTAAAAACTGTAGAGGATTTGTTGTGGAGAGAAGGGAACTAAAATAACCTGTAGCTGTGTTTATGGTGTTTTTTTTTTTTTTTTTTGCTTTATTTACTGGTGTTTTAGTCTACAGTATGTCTGAATGCTATACTAAAATGTGATGCATAGAATATGCAACTTTTTATGAGTAGTGTGTTTTTATAATTTATATATTTTTAAATCATGCAGCAAACATTTTTATTATCTTGAAATAAATGATCTTGAATCTTCATCATGGACAAAAGTTTTTTACTGATTCTTCTTGGAGTGAACCAATTATTTATTTATTTAGAAGTTTCATTTTTACTTCACCTTGCAACTCGCATTACTATTATTGTTATATGTGTGTTTGATTGAGTTTGCTTTAGTAGTTTTGTTACAGTCTGTTCAATCTTATTTGATTGTGGAGTTCTTTTGAATATGTGTACGTTAAAGGGATGGTTGACCCAAAAATAAAATTGTCATTAATAACTTGCTCTCATTACAAACCAGTAAGACCTTTGTTAATCTTCAGAACAGAAATTAAGATATTTTTGATGATTTCTGACCCTGTATAGACGGCAATCCAGCGGAAACATTTTATGATCCAAAAATGTAGCAAAATTGTAAAAAAATGTATCGGTAAATTTGTCCACGTGACATCAGTGGTTCAGCCGTAATGTTATGCAGGGTCACAAAGCTCTCGGATTTCATCAAAAGTAATATAATCACAGGTTTGGAATTAATCACAATTTTCATTTTTGGGTGCGCTATCCCTTTAAGTCTGTTATCTTTATTCATTAAGCTTCTTTGTGAACTGATTGAATGTATATTCAATAATATATAATGTATATTCATATCGGTCTGATTTTTCAGCCTCTGTCCAAACTAACGACTCCATCTATTAGGTTGATGATCTGCTGTGAGTCCTGCCAAAGGAGGCATCACGTCGACTGTGTGGGCATCACAGAGGCTTGTGCTCATCTCCTGCAGAGGAACCGAGAATACGTTTGTCCCTCATGCTCTGATGACTGGGATGTCACGGGCAAGACCACGACGACGAACGGTCTTGATGAAAACCATGAAATCGACTCAACTCATGTGGTAATTTTCTTGTTTTTTTTTTCTAATTATCTGCTTTTGAGTCATTAAGTATATTAGAATATGAACCGCAGGTTGTATTCTCCAGACCCACTGTAGAGTATTTCTGAAAGCTCTTTAAAGGGGTCATCGGATGCCCATTTTCCACAAGTTGATATGATTCTTTAGGGTCTTAATGAAAAGTCTCTAATATACTTTGATTAAAAATTCTCAATGGTTTTGTAAAACAACACCCTTTTTACCTTGTCAAAATCAGCTCTGCAAAATTCTAAGGGGTTGTTCCTTTAAATGCAAATGAGCTCTGCTCGCCCCGCCCTCTCTTCTCTCTGTGGAGTGACGATCTTGTTTACATTAGCTGCGTTTAGCCGCTAAACTTCCTAACTACCACGTTATAAGGAAAGGCGATCGCAAAGATTCATACAAAAAAAAAATGCTTGTACACACTTCTGCTGTAAGTGAAGCTGGATCATGAATGATTCGCGTGAACTTAGACGGATGTATGTAGATCGGGAGGAGCATTCCCTTCACAAACAAATGTAATCTACATCTTCAGCGGCTCAGATGTCGAGAGTAAATGACGACCACTATGTTCATTATTACATCCAGCAACACAACACCTCAATTGCTCAATCAGAGATATTCTTGTCTAATTTACATCCCTGCTACAGCATCAAAACAAGAAAGGTTACTGGACTCTGACAGCTGGTCTGAGGTAAAACGCTCATGTCAATCAGCTATTGTGGGTGTGTCCTCTGTGGGTGTGACGGCACAACGACAGACATCTGAGAACGGCTCGATTTGAAAAAGGGGATATTATTTTTACAGATTAATTAAAAACCACTGCATGGATTTTTATCATTATAGGGTCGATTTGTACATACACTGACAACACACATTAATGTTCAAACAACATGAAAAAGTGAACTTAGCATCCGATGACCCCTTTAAAAATATAAGCCACTTCTTCAAAAGAAACCATTTAAGGAAAGTGCATTTCTGATAACAGCAAGTTAAATTATCACCGCAATCAAGCTGATGTCGTATTGGCAAGATTTAAAGGGATAGTTCATGCAAAAATGAAAATGATCAGCTTACTCGCCCTCATGTCGTTCCAAATCCATCTGACTTTTTAGTTGAAAACAAAAGAACATATTTCACAGCCTTTCATTATGTGGACGAACAAATGATCATCTTTTGTGTCCCACAGACAAAAGAAAGAATACAGGCATTAAACGGTGCCGCTCTGTACGTCTGATGGGGATTAGCACTTGAAAATATGATGATAAAACATCTGATTCAACAGTTTCTCACAGAACTGAGATACACTTGTGGTAGTAACTAGTTGAAAAGGCTGGCATTACCTGAATGGTCTACTGCATTGTATTTAATATTTGTATTTATTCCATGGTCAGTCTGAATACTGGATTCCATAAAACTGTTTAATGCACAGGTAGGCCAAGTCAGTTTAATCACCGTTTTATATTAATGTGCTGCTTTAATTGATGCACACAATCTCACACACACACACAGATAGAGAGAGAGAGGTTGGAGATCGAAGATTGCTCTGCGCACACAAATAAACTTGCTGTCAACACTTCCCCGCAATTTTTATTAATAAAATAGCCTAGATACTAGATCGCTTCGTTATGTTCTTCAGCAACAAGGTGGTAAAATCAGTGTTTTTAAAGTAATTAATTAGAGAGAGACGCGCAGCATCTCAAAATCGTCAGATAGCCCACTCCTAGTTCTCCTAGGGTTTTTATGCAATCGTCACCAAACTCGTTCAGCCTTATGCTGACACACTTAAGAGTCTAAATTGTGCATGGTTTTTCTTGCTATTACTTTACCTAATCTGTGTGTTGTGTCTCAGGTGGGGATTGAGCAGCCAGTGGAGGAAGAGATGGAGACGGAGAAGGCAGCTTTACCTAAATGCATCGGTCCAGGCTGCAGTAATGACTCTCTGCCGGAGTCGGTGTACTGCGGTCACCAGTGTATTGTCCGGCACGCGGCGGTAGCCATGAAGTCTCTCTCTGAACCCAAAATTGAGATGAAATCTGCTGCTCCACCCGCTGAACCGTCTCTCAAGGTAAATATCATTTGAGTGCAGCTCCGACGTGTGGTTCAAGTCATAACACTGCAGTGTTTCCCCTGCCATTATATTAGGGGGGCGGTCCAGTAGCGCAGGATGCCGCTGAATTCGTTAATTTTTGGCTTAATAAATCAAAAGTAGGTCTCTCACTTAATTCGAATCGCGATATGGACTATTGTCTGTAAATATTTAAAACGCAAAAGGCTGTTTAAATATGAATCCTCTGTGTTCCGCTTGGCTCTGTATGAATGAATGACGGAGACGAGGCTTTGTTTACTTCACAAATAGTGAAGCGCACGTGACGCTCGCAGTTATTTTCGGCTTCTGCGTCTCATTATATGACGACATAAATGCATGAACGTAATCTCCAGAACTGCTGTGAGAGTCACTTCATGTAAATTTTACTGTTTCATTTGAGAAAATTAGCATCATACCGTAGTGTATACACACAAAAACTAACCGGCAACCTGTCAAAATAAAAGTATGGTTTAACATAGAATACATGTAACAGAAATGTATTAGTCTTGTATTACTTTTGTACAGTATAATGTAGGTGTTTAAATATTCCAATTTCTGGCAAATTTAATTAAACAATTAAATGCTTAAATTATAATAATAACAGAAAACTCTGTTTGTTTAGCAACAAATAAAAAGGTATAATTTTCATTTCATTAAAAATAAATAAATATTTAATGCCTGTATTTGATTATCAGAAAAATTAAAACACAAGAATTTATGAAAAAAAAAAGAAAGAAAAAGATTGTAGGGCCCTATTGTTCAAAATGTTGAAATTGAGATTTTTCAACTTATTTTTTTCACTGAAATAAATGTTTTTGTTATTACACAGAGAGTAATGTACCGAAAAAAGTACCGTACCGTACCGTTGGTAATCCCCTCCTGACTGACTGCTGTATTTTCCACATGTTCTGAGGGCGCACAGTAGGGTTTGGTGGAAAAACAAACTAAAATTTTAATGTCAGGTCCTGACATGGACTGCTCATTCATGAGACTCTGTTAGCACAGCAGCTCACTCTGGTGCACTGTTTATTTGGAAGCAGCGGCAGAAGAATAAGTAAGAAATAACTGTCGACGTGCTGCTGATTTATTGAAAATAACGCACACCCAAGGCAGTAATGTGGCCATTTTGCAAAGAGTTTAATTTTAGAACACTGGCTAAAATGTTCTTAGAACTAATTTCTCACACTTTTCCTCTCAAGCCTCTCTTGCTGGTTTCAAAATGTCATTTTAGAGCTAGTCAAAAAGAGTCAAAATGACAGGCATTTTAATTTTGGTTATTTTCATATTTGCATGTTTTAATGAGTGTTTATGGCAGGTAAAAGAATGGTTAGTTGAGAATCGTTCATATGCAACTTCAGAGAGGATTAATCGTCTCTCTTTCATGCAGTGCTCCCCGAGTGTTTAAAACTTGCAGACCAGGCATAAGCAAAATTTCTGTTCTATATGTTTTAAATTTACATTCTGTGGTTTTCAATTTCACGTAATTAAGATTTTGTTTTATCAAGTCTGTTAGTTGTAGTCTTTCAGTTAATTTTGGTTGTAATTGGTTGTAAAATATGTATATTTACAATATATATATATATATACACATACTGTCAGTGGAGCGTAAGAAGCATGTTTTGTCGCTGCTTATGTTAATGATTTAGAGGGTCAGGGTACATGTGAACGCAGAAAACGCAACGAATTCAACCATTAACCATAATCATTATTTCTGTGTTACAGACATTTAAATAATAGAAGTACTGGGATAAAAATGATAATAGTTTGGGTATAAACACTTACTCTCTACAGTAGCGATCAAAATGAAAGTATCTTAACACTTGTATGTATAGTAACGCTTATCCTTTTCCACCAGGTTGGTGGCGACAACTGCCCGTTTAAAAAAAAAAAAAAAAAAAAAAAAAGAAGTATGTCATTCAGGAGATTTCAATAGTCAAACAAGTCTTAATGAAGTGAGACACTGACTCCTCCATTAAATGTTTTTTTTTTTTTTTTGTTTTTTGTTTAAATGACTATATGTTTTTAACAGTTTAAAAATCTTGTCTCGTCTTGTTCTCGTGAACCCCGTCTCATGTCTCGTCTCGTGGGATACATAATATACATCTATATACAGTAATACATAAATATATAAATATTTGTTGGGGGGGGTGTAGCACCCCCTTTTGACAGAACTGGTGAAAAAACGCTATAAATCCATTAAGATTAAGTTGAGTAAAAATGTGTTTTCTTTACCAAGAAAATGGCTAGATGAAAACCTCTATTTTCTTTTTCAAACTTTAACATAGCATCTTTAGGTTATAATAACATTAAAAATTCTAATCCAGATTTTGATTTTCAAAGATTTATTACAAAAAATGATTATTTTTCCTGATATTTGACTTCTTAAAGTGAATAAAAGGGGAATTTTGTTACCTTTGTAATGGCATTTTTTTACTTTATTAAAAGTTCGTCATCTTTTGTCAAATTTTAAAATATCATATATATATATATATATATATATATATATATATATATATATTTATATATGTATATGTGTATATGTGTGTGTATATATATATATATATATATATATATATATATATATATATATATATATATATATATATTATAAGCTTATATTTATAAAATTTCTAATTAAAACAACAGAATAAGAATAAGTTATCAATCAAATGAAATCAGTATTAATGAAATTCATTTGTAAAGAAGTGGCACAGAAGAGCACAGAAGTGAGTTTTAGATATATTTTAATGTTTAATGAGGCTCAGATGGCATAAGTGCAATCAAATTCATAAACTCTTGATGAGATTAATGTTTTAAATATACAATTTTGAACATAGAAATATTAAATGATTTTAATAACTAAAAAGAAGATAAAAATGAAACTAATGGTGCCAGTAGGTGGCGGCAAACCACTGATTTAATTTCTGAATCATATCATTCATTTGATTCCTTCGAACAGCTGATTTATTCAGGAATAAAGAAAGTGACTCTTTTTGTAAATGGGTAATTGATTCATTGACTCGCTAGAAAACACGTTCATTCGTAATCGAAACAGGGCTGTGTTTGAATGGAGATGCGCAGCAGCTCAGTTGTGACTTTGTTTCAAACTATTGACGATGAAATAGAGCAAAATCGATTTTACGAAAAGCAAATATTAACTTGTTTATTTAACTGTTGTATTAAATTAATATCTCATTAACAAACTCCCTTAAAAATCATTAGAAGAACTCTCCATATTAAGGTTTTTTTAATAAGATTTACAGACTCTACTCGGTGCCACTCTGTGTGTGTGTCTGTGTGACAATATTGTAGTTGTTGTTTACCAATTCGAAAATGTCTAACATTTATAGCAATAATGTACTTTTTCTGAATGCTAAGAGCAGCAAATGCAGAATAAACTGTGTGCTGTCATATACTGTCATGCAGCGTGACCGAAGCTAAATTGAGCTAACTTAGTCATCAGGTTGTCAGTGTCAGTTTTAAAAAAATATCATACATTTAAATGTAAAAAATTAACAGCGTGACACAAAAAACATTGAATTAGTTGTGGAATCGAATCACATTTTGCATTAATTCAGTGTTTGATAGTATAGTCGGTTCACACTTATGCCTTTACATTTCAGGGCGAGAAACGATCATTTCTTGCAAAGCTTTTCAAGGTGAAGATCAGTAAGACGCCTGCACCGGAAGAGCACGTGAGCAAGCAAGAAGTGGACGAAGAGTCATTGTGTTCAGCGACAGTTGTCGAGCCTGTACAGTTTGCCATATCATCAACTCCTGCTCCAGATTACAGACGCAGTAGGTATCATGTTCTCTCCTCACGGACACTAGGAGATGCGTTATCGCTCTCTGTAAGCGCATTTACGTGCACGTTATTAAACTAATTATGGTTAAGCTGATATAATGTACTCTCTGACTCTTTCTTGACTCGAGAAATTAGAATTAAATCTTGTGCAGCCAGCGGAGCTACAGTCAAACTGCAAACATGAGGAGAATGAGTCTGTGAAAGGTTTCGGCTGACATTTGTAATACCATGTGGGTTTTAAGGCTTTAAAAGGAATAGTTCACCCAGAAATGATTTTGAAGAATATGGGCAACCAAACAGTTTGTGGTCCCCAGCTGTTGGCCCAGACACATTCTTCAAAATACCTTCTTTTGTGTTCAACGGAAGAAAGGAATTCTTGGAACTACTTGAGGCTGAGTAAATGATTACCGTTGTCATTTCTGGTTGAACTGTCCCTTTAACGTCACAACTCGAATAACAAATGGAATAAGCGCAGAGTCAGATGCACAGGTGATTATGCAACGTCATAACTGGGAAATTACATTATTTAAAAGAAAAATATATAATATATATTTTCTTGCTTGCTGGGTTATTAGCTTGCGTATACATCTACAACTTAAAATCTAAATCTACAGATTTATAAAGTGTTATTATTTTTTGTTGCATTCTATAAAACATCTTTATTATCATGTATAAGATGTCCAACTAAAGGATCCCACAAAGTAGCACATTTCAGTTTTTACTATCTTTGTAGGGATATTAGGACCCCAAAAAGTAGTATAATCAAAGATGTGTGTAAGAGAGAACAATAAGATTCTTATATACAGTGCCCTGTGAAAATATTCATATGTTAAACTGCTTTAAATTACTTCTTTCCCCCCACATCGGTCTACATTCAGTACACCATAATGACAAACCACAAAACAGATTTGTTTTTGCTGTGTTGAGCTTTTCTGAAAAACAGCCCCACAGCATGAGGTTGCTATCAGCACACTTTACTTTTGTGATGCTACTGTGCAGGTGATGTGCAGAGCTGGTTTCCTTCAAACATGGTGCTTGGAATTGAGGTTCGTCAGACCAGAGAGTCTTGTTTCTCACAAGAAACACTCACAACTCTCTGTCTGAGAGTTCTGTAGGTGCTTTTTTGCAAATGCCAAGTGTGAATTCATGTGTCTTCACTGAGCAGAGGATTGATCCACACCGGATCGGTGGAGTGTTGCAGTGATGTTTGTCCTTCTGTGGGTTTCTCCCATCTGCATATTTGATCGTGGAGCTCCACTAGAGTGACCATCAGCTTCTTGGTCACCAGTCTAACCAGGGCTTTTCTCCATCAATTGCTCAGTTTGTCATTGGGGATATTCAGGAAACGCGCTGAGTTCACATACATGGTTTTTTTTTTCCTGAGAAACAATGCTACAGCCAGTTTTTTTTACTTTTAAATGTTCGCTCTGTGCCGAGTTCAACACCCCAGGTTGCCAAGTTGGCATAGTGAAACGGATTCTGCTCGATCTAAAAATCCTCTATGACCGGAGGCATATTAAACCGTGGATAAGTCAACTTATGACTCCTCGCCTTCCAATGCCAATTGCGCTCATTCCTGTTGCATGTCCTCAAACTATAAACCGACATTACATGTGTTTATAGCACTAAATAATGGCCAGTTCAAAAAAGTAATTCTTCTCTCCCTTGCAGTGGACATATGATAATGTGTTTTTCTACAGTGTACTGGAGTTTTAATTTAAGTGCAAACAGTTTTAGAGTTGTTGTTGTTTTTTTTTTTTTAAATATAATTTTAATTTGCAAATCACAAAAACAAATGCTCTGTGCAAAGCCATCAGAACCAAACAGAAAACCATGGTTAAAGATGTAAATCTGAATGTTCGATACTCTGATGCTGTGATGCCACAAATGATGCCGGCTGTGTTTTAATTAAACAGATCTACACTTACAGGGGTTGGACAGTGAAACTGAAACACCTGGGTTTAGACCACAATTAGTATGCCGTTTGGCCTCCTTTTGCAGCCAATACAGCATTATTTCATCTTGGGAATGACAAATACAAGTCCTGCACAGTAGCCAGAAGGATTTTGAGCCATTCCTTTCGCAGAACAGTGGCCAGGTCACTATGTGATGTTGGTGTATGAAAACATTTCCTGACTCGCTCCTCCAAAACACCCCAAAGTGGCTCAATAATATTCAGATCTGGTGACTGTGCAGGCCATGGGAGATGTTTAACTTTACTTTCATGTTCATCAAATCACTCTTGTCACCAGTCTTGCTGTGTGTATTGGTGCATTATCATCCTAATACACGGCACCACCTTCAGGGTACAATGTTTGAGCTATTGGGTGCACAAAGTCAACCTTCACACTCTGCTCTTATTGGTGGAATGTGCGATCAGTAAAGACTGGCCACCAGGCTGCATAAATATAGCCATGAAACCTCCAACACTATATTGGCCAGTGTTTCAGTTTCATTGTCCAACCCCTGTATATCTTGGGCTACATGAATGCAGAGCTGAGCAACACTGAAAAACATGAATAAAGAAGTTAATAAATAAAGACATACATCTTAGTGTTGTAATTTTACAGTAATAAGATGTATAGAATTTATTGTATTATTATTTTACAGTATTTGTAATATTTCTGTTTTATATCACATTCTCAAGATTACAATCAATAATCACAATAAAATCATGATGCTTATTATTTTATAGTCATATTGAACTGGTTGAAAACATGTATGTGAACTCCTTTTTTTCCTAAATTCTCTTGATGTTTTTAAGTCTTTATGTCCTTCTCTTTATCGTTTCTTTCAGCCGTTAAGGACAAAGATGAAGTTGAGTGCAATACCAGCACACCACAGAGCCAGCCTTCAGATTTGACCCCAGACATTCCCTCTACTGAAAAAACTCCTGCAGCCCCACCAATTAAGAAATCCACTCCAGGAAGAGCAAAGAAAACCATGCCAGGCTCTCCACGACTGGAGCTTCTGAAAGGGGCTCTCAGTAAAAGCCCTTTACCTTGCTCTAAAAAGCCCTCTGAATCCAAGGCACCTGTCGAGTCCAGCAAACCCCCAGAAGCTCTTACCAGCAGACCCGCCGCGGATGAGCCCTCCCCTCGCGTCAGTCCTCTCCTGATACGACAAAACATTCGCCGCTCACTAAGTAAAATTCTGTTTAGAAGGTTAGAGAAGGAAACCTTGTCAAGTTATGTCTTTATTTAAACGCTTCATTTTCATTTTATAATGAATGTTAATTATCGATCCAGGTGCAAATACACAACGTCAGTCGTCATCATCATCGTCATCATACCGCAATCATCATACTTCTTTCAGTCTATAGAATCATACATAGAGTAGGTGAGCTCTAGAGTTAAAGCCAAATCAGTCGTTTTGTTCATTAGGTCTTCACTAAATCTGGCTCAAATCATCATGGATGGATCGTTGGCAAAAAGTCTGAACGTTTTCTGAAAGACCAAAGCATTCAATTAAATTGTGAGCACACAAATCAGAACTAAAGGTTGTGTCTTGACGGCTCTTTTGTGAATGAATCAGTGCGGTTTTAGTATAGTGCCACATGCTGACCAAGAAATGAAACTTTTTTTTTTTTTGTTTTGTTTGTTTCACATTAGTTTGTCCTAACATCATAAGACTGGCCCGTTTTTTTTCTTTTAAATTTCGAGGCATACAGAGTGAATGGTACCTAATGTTCGGCCAAACAGTGTCAACAGTTCAGAATTTAAAATAAAAATAAAAAGCTCATGGAGGACTACTACGCTGCAGAGTTTAGCTTTAATCCTTAATAAACACAGCTGTGGCGTATCATAGTGTGTGGTGGCAGTGTCACATATTGGTCAAGTTAAAATCACTGTTATTACATTGTAAGTAATTAATGCTTATGGTTTAGTAGACCACTTTGCATTCTATATTCAGTCCATATTTTACCGTTTGTTTGCTGTTGCTTACAGCTGTGTTTCTTTTAATCTTGTCATCAGGTTCAATCAGAGGGATGATTTAAACATTTGTGAGAGTGAAGTTGAAAAGTTGGCTGTGGACATGGAGAAAGAAATGTTCAATATGTGTTACACAACAGATGAGGAGTATAAGAACAAATACCATTACCTCGTCCTCACCTTGAAAGATCCCAAAAACAAGGTGGTTGTTGTTGTTGTTGTACACAATTATTTTATTAAAAATATTTGTATAATGTGTGAATCATGAATTTATTCTTACGTTTTCAGGAAGTGTGTCATCAGGTTTTGAAGGGAAACATACCTTCATTGAAGCTCATTCAGTTGAGTCAGCAGGACACAATGTTTGTTGAGGTAAAGCACCACGTACAACACAAAGAAATTCATGTGAAGTTGATGTATAGCATTTGACTTCTTGACTGTTTTTTTTTTTTTGACAGGAATCCGCTGCTGAACCTCTGATTCAGATGTCTTTGAAGAAGGAATCGTCCCATTTTTCTGAGGATGCGGAAGAACCAGCTGCTACTCCTGAGAAAGTGATACAAGCTACCAGTCCTTCAGTGAGCTGATGTTTAGTTTCTTACAAATGTGATCATAACAAAGGAATCATAACCTTTATCATTCATCTGCTTCTCTCTAACTAATTTTTAGACAAGGACATTGCAAATCATTCACAACAGCTTGGTTACGCAATCTTAGGGTGTGTTCACTCTTGGCAGGATAGATTCAGTTAGCGTAAGTGTGAACGCTGCCGTCCAAACCTTGGTGTGCACCAAACAAGTGGGCCGAGTCCCCTTTGAAAAGATGGGTCTTGGGCCACTTCCAAACAAACTCTGATGTAGTGAACCAAAAACTTTCCTTTCTTGTCATAGGAGCCGTGACGAGCAATGTGAACTTGTCGTATGGCCTATTACAATTTAGTACATTGGTTGGAATTGCTGTCTCCCTGCAGCAGATTTTCATGATGCTGCTTAAACACCTTTTCACATTTTATAAACTCTTTGTGAGTTCTCAGCTGGTAAAAATACATGCATACGAGCACATTTAGCCCAGCACACAGCGTTGCTTTTAATGTTTAATAAGTTCACTCACCAAATATACGTCATAAAAGCTGTCCAGTCAGACTGTGACCACATCATTTTGCCTTTTGTTCGGTACCTTTAGGTTTGGTGCTAAAAATGACACCATGAACCAGGACTAAATGTGTCCATTTCCATTTTGAGAAGGACCAGACGCACCGGAATACAAGTGTGAACAGATCTGTATCTTAGGGCTTTTTTTTTGTTTTGTTTTTTTTTCCCCTGTACTGGCTAGAGCAAAGTGGCATTCCTGTTCCTTTCTGAAAGATCAAGCATTTTGTCTGTCTGTAGGAGGAGAAATCATCACTGAAGCAAACTCAGGAGAAGGAAACAAGGTTAGATGCTCCAGATGTGGTCAGCAGCATGCTGAAAGATACTACAGCAGAACATAAACGCCATCTCTTTGACCTTAATTGCAGGATATGTACAGGTATGACCTTCTAAAACACATTGGAGAAAAAAAAAAAAAAACCTTTACATGCACTGTTTGTTTACTTGGAAATTCATGTCTTCGAGCATTAAGCTGTGTGTCCACCAAAGCGTTTTTTTGTTTGTTTGTTTTCTCCGAGGCTAGCATATTTGTGTCAGTTGTTTTCAATGGGAGCGCTCTGCCGATAGTTGAAGAATGTGTAACTTTGGGTAAAACACAGCGCTCATCACTTTCACTTTTTGCTCAGCTAACCAATCACAGTTAAGGAGGGTCGGGACAAACACTATATATTTTTTATGTATAGGTAATATTGCTTGTCTCTGAGTATTCATGTCTTCACCAGATGGAACTCCATGGATATGCAAAGTTCAGGTGTTGCATGTCTTTCAGCTGTTACAATATTTTAAAACTACTTGATATACATATTAAAATAAATTAAAATAATTGACTGGGCCACTGTTATGACCAATCAGTATCCAAAGCAATAACAGTCTTTAGTACAATAAATGTTTGCAAACCAGACTCAACAAATAATCCCTGCAGCATTCTCCTGTAACTGCATGTTGACCAAACACCATTTTTCAGAGATACTCAAAAATAACAGCTAAGAAATTGCAAAAGTAGTTAAAAAGTTATGCAAGTATATTTTGAAAATGGTACAATTTGTTAAATATAATTTTTTTACCACCTGCAGGCCAATTATCCACTGATGGTGATCCTGAAACCAAGAAACCCAAGATGAAGGTGACAAAAGATGATACAGAAAAGGAGAAATCTGCATGGGTTGTTCACGTGATCGATGAAGCGTTGGATTCACCTGCGCTGAACTCTGATATAATTGAGTCTCCTGCTTCTCCTAGTGGGGAGGACTTAGACTCACAAACACCCTCAGCAGATTTCTCTCCTGTGTTGATACCTTCAGTTCCCACCGTGTCCATCTCAAGAAGAGATCCCCGTACAGCACAATTTCGGCAGGCTCCGTCATTATGTGCTGGCCCAGAGTCTGTCTCAAACCCACACCAGCATCCGCACCCAGTAAAGAATGTAACAGAATCTCTGAAAGAGACTCATCCACCCCATGTGTCCGTACATTTGCCTGCTCCTATGCCAAAATCTATCCTCATGAAGCCTTCGCCAGCTGCGCTGGACACTTCGTATGGCTCAACAGCAAGGTGCATGCAGATTGTTTTTTGCATGTCATTTCAACCGTAACTAATACAAGTAGTTGTATTGTTAAATGTATTATTAACTTATATGCTACTTTTTTTTTTCTTTTTTTTTTTTTATTATTCATTTTAATGGTGTTTCCGTCTTTTTCAAGGCTGGCAGATTGTGATAAAGGAACAAAACAATTTTTATCTAAGCAGAACATTTTATGGAAAGGGTTTCTTAACATGCCAACGGTGGCCAAATTCGTCACAAAGGGATACTTAATTTCTGGCTCTCCTGAATTTCTAAAAGAGGTTAGCCTTTTAAGCTTAACTAAATGAAATGATTTTACATGCATATGCTTTTTAATGATTTTCTCAAGTATCGTGCTGTATGTGTAGGGGGGTGTGAATGTGGCCGATGGGTGTTAAATATGTGCATTTTCTCTGTTCAGGATTTACCAGACACTATACACGTTGGAGGTAGGATATTACCTCAAACTGTGTGGGAATATGTTGATTTGATAAAGACGTCAGAGGCAAAGGTAAGACCTTGAATCTGATGTGTTAAATGCACATCACTTAGGTAAATGCCTTTAATAAAATCTGTTTGCACTATTTCTTTGAATGCAGGAGCTGTCATTAATCCGGTTCCATCCAGCATCTGATGAAGAAGAGGTTGCATATGTCTCTCTGTTTTCATATTTCAACAGTCGTCGGAGATTTGGGGTTGTTTCTAATATTTGTAAACACATCAAAGATCTTTACCTCATTCCGCTGTGTTCAAAACAGTCCATCCCTGCGGTGCTTCTTCCCATGGAGGGACCAGGTATATCACACACAGATTGTGTACTGACATCATACTTGGACATCACACTATAATGAGTTTAACCTTGGATATGTTATGACTTTTCTTAGGGCTTGAAGACGATCACCCTAACCTCCTAATAGGGTTAGCAGTCTGTCAAAAAACGAAGCGTCTCGATGGATTGCCACAAGATGTTGCTGAAAAGAATTCTAGGACCTTGACTTGTTCGGACGGCAAGGAAACCAGCGATCCTACCTCACTAAATGATCTTGGACAACATAACATTAAGACTTGTGATGCTGATATCCTCCTCGACCCAAATCCTTCTGCATCTTTACCTCTAGTTGGGTTACCAGACCCATCATGCTCTGCCAGCTCTCTACGTGCCCCATCTTCTCTCCCTAGCACGTCAAAACCCACCCCGTCTGTCAGTGCGGGCCCATCCAAAGACTCCTCCAATGCCACCCCACTTCAGACCATCCTTAACACATTATTTGGGCAAAAGAAACAGCCCTCAGATAACACAGAGTCTAAGATAAGCTCATTAACAGATACGGTTCAGATTTGTCAGCAGACTTGCAAAGATGACGACGCAATGATATTAGACGATGATAGGCCTTACGATCCCGAGGAGTATGATCCGGCTCTTTGTAATGGGGTCATGGGTTCTTTCAGTCCAGCTGAAGTTTTGCAACCTAAACTTCCATCTGCAGTTACTGATGATGACGATGATAGACCATATGACCCTGAGGAGGAGTACAGTGCAGTTGCCAGTGGTGATACTGTCAGAAATAATACACCCAAAGTATCACAGGCTAAAAACGCGGAAGAGACCTCTGCAGTTACCAGTGATGTAGCTTACGATCCGGAAGATGAGACGATGTTTGAGGAGATGCAAAATTACCTTGCAAGTAATGCTGTACCTCACAAATCCACCATCTCTGAACATAACACGTCACATTACAAGGATAATAGCTCAATTACAACATTCTCTGAGCAACAAAAAATTCTTGAAGAGTTGAATAGGCAGATAGAGGAACAGAAGAGGCAGTTAGAAGAGCAGACGGAAACTCTACGCCTACAGAAGGAAGCAATTGGTGTTTCTATGGCCCATTTCTCTGTTTCTAAAGCTCTGATGTCACCAACTCAGTTTGATAGGGATGAAGAGGAAACCTTCGAAGACATACCCTATTGTCCTGTCGTTCATCAGAATAGGGATCCACGCATGTGTCGAAAAACAAGCCAGGATGTGCCGTTCGATGATGCTGAATGTGAGGCCATAGGTAAAGAATGTGCACAAAAAATATTTAACACGCAGGCTGCTGAGGATGTAGTCCTGAAGAAATCAATAGCCACCAAGAAAGAAGGATCACCAGACACTGAAACTGCACAACCAGAGAACACTAAAAGCTCACACTCGGAGTATACCTACAAAAAACGAGGCAGCAGAAGGTCCACGCTAAGCACATATAGGTCATCAAGAAGGAGGTCGTGGCACGAGCACAGGTCATACCACCAAGACGGGGCTTCTTCAAGAGCGTCGCGTTCAGTTAGATCCTCAAAGGAAGTCTCAGACAAACACCATAGAAGTAGACACTCTGCAGGGCATCTCTCCAGGGGACGTTACAGTGACAAAAAAGGAGCGTCGCCGTCAAGGAAAAGGCATCATCACCATCACAGAGACTCATCTTCACCTCCACGGTATAGGACGAGACGTCATTATTCCACCGATTCACATGCAAGCCGGAGAGACAAATCATCACAGGACGACAGTGACCAGTCACGCAAGACTGACCAGCAGGAACTTGGGCCGTTGTCAGAGCATAACATTAAACCTTCTCAATGTGAATCTGAGCAGGTGCCAGACAGCGATAGTGTGCAACCTGCATACGCATCAGGAGCGAGTGTTAAAGTACAGGATGAAGCCACTAATGGCAAAGACAAACATTTGGCAGAAGTTCAGCATGGTGGTTCTTCAAATACAAAGCACGAGGCTGATCAAAACCAGGAATTTCAGGTGTCTCAAAATCCTGGGGAGGGGTGTTCACAGCCTCTGTTAAACAAGTCATATGACAAAAATCTACCATTTTCTGCCTTATTTGAAATTAGAGAGAATTCGCTCCCAAACGTAACGGACTCCTCTAACCAAGGAGCACTACTGCCTACACCCTGTCTACACACTGGTAATACTGCCTATGGTGCTACTGACCTGCCTTCACACAGAGATATACCAGCAATACAGCCATCTGGAATTCAGACGGATGTTTTTCACCATAATTCCAGAAGCCCATCCACCCAGCCACCACATAACCAAACAGATCATTTTTCTGAGCCTGGCCAGATTGATCAAAAGAGAGATGTGCCCTCGAAGCAAAGGCCAATTTATTCACGTAGCGAGGCAGACAAACTGCATTCGGGAGATTACCCTCAAAGAGCTTTCCGTTCACGGTATAGGAATTCATCAGAACCTGACACCGATCAGTTCTATTCCAGGGAACTGCCTCAAAATAAAAGAGGAAAATTTATGCATGATGCAGACAAGAAGCAATCCTATGTATCTCACAAACAGGAAGGATTCTCCACAGGCAAGTTCATTCGCCAAAAACATCCACATGACACACTCAGACGGTTTCCGGCGGAAGTGACAGATCAGGTTCATCAAAGTCAGCCACCCAGGCCTGACCAGTCACATGAATGCAACTTTGAAGAATCTGAAACCACTAGATTATGTCACAAAAAATATAGATCTTCTATGCAAGGGCAGAATTTTCATGAGGACGAATCTGTCCAGTTTCAGCAAAGAGAGTTGCTTTTAGGGCCTGTCCCTGTGCACAAGGGCAATTTTAGATCTCCTAATCCTAGAGAGTACCTTCACCCTTCCACTTTCGATAAGTCCAAACCTTTGAGAGGCCATCCGTCTGTAATAAAACGGGCAAGTCCTAGAGATGGCAGTTCTAGTACTTCTACGAACTTTGGACCTAGGGGCCAGTCCTCAGGTTTTGCAACATACGAAGGCCTGACTAAAGATCCTCAGCCCGGACCTTCTCAAACACTTGGATCAAAGGACCCACCTCCAAGGCAATGTTCTTTTCCGCAGGGTATCGGTAGTCGCAGGGGTTCACGTCAGGTAATGCATGATAGAACCCATCTGCTGAATTCAACTAAACAAATGAGCATTCCTAATGTTGAAGGGCCATCAGAGAGACAGAATGATGCCAGAGACCCACCGTATCCACCGTCTGACCATTTTCATGAGGGACAGTCTGTTTTCATACGTTTTCCAAATAACCAGACTAAGGTTGCAAGTAGACATGCTTCCCAGCAAGATGTTTGTGAACTACAAAGCCCTGACTGCCATCGAACATTTGCAGAGGATACAGAAACATGTTTTTCAAGACAGGCTCCGACACACTCTCAGGACCCAATGCATGGCCAGCTTGAAGGACAACAATTTACTGAAATCAAGGGTCAACCAAGAGCGTTCAGAGGATGCAGAAGGGGCACTGGGGGACCGTTTTATACCAGGGATCATAAAAATAAGGCACAAATAAGGGGACCTTGCTTTGATTCACCACAACAGTTTATGGGCCAAAGAAAACCATCTCCTGATTTACATGGACGGAGAAGACCTGCACCTCAAAATTGTGATAGTTTCAACGATCATAATGAAACCCATTCATCTGATTTTCCCAACTATTCCACCCCCACTCCCACTCCCACTCAGTTTAAAAAACCACAGCATCAGCATTTGGGGCAGCCACCCGCAAATGTGGAGTGCCAGCTCAGACAGGGTAACGTACGCCCTTTACGACTGTCAGGTCCACTACTTCCCACTCCACCCGGAGGTCCGATCAGACAGACCCTCTCACGGCTACACAGACAGAACTCTCCCAATGAATGTCACAGGGACTACTTGACATAAGACAAGGTCATGTTGCAAAGGACGTTAGTGGTCGTTGCATTCGTGAAGAGAAACCAAGCATCGGTAGTGGCTTTAACCCTCAGCGAAGTGATAACTCAAAAAGTGTAATTCAGGAAGAACAAAGTGTTGAGCGTGAAAGTAGACACGAAGAACCAAGTGTTCAGGACAGTAGTTGGAGCATGCGGACAGTCAAGAGGACGAAATGGCAGATATTTTGAAACAATCTACACAACAGAGAAGAAAAATGATGAAGAGTAGACTGATTCATTTAAAATATATATATATATATATATATATGTATTGTTAACATAGAGGAAATGCAAGAACACTTGGCTGCAGACTATATACGAATGAGAGGAGCGATCTTGCAGTTTTTGGCTGCGTAGTCAAGATTTAAACTATGGGTTACTGTTATGAGGTACTGTAAAATTGTAGTCCTAGGCTTTAGTTTGCAAAATGTTTAGAATTACAGTGGATGGGATAAAGGAGCAAGACTGCCCCTCTGAAGTTTTCAATGAATATTTGCAAGTTCAAGCATTCTTCAGAAGCATTGTTCTACGCCAGTACACTGTCTGTGTTCATTGTCTGTTCTGGAAAGTGAAGCAATGCATGTCAGTAAAGCAGTTTCTGATAAATCTGTTTGAATTTTCTTCATCGCCCAAAGGTTTGTTCATCCTGCCGTACCAACGTAATTACTTTAAGTTGATTATGGAAAAAATGTTTTGGTTTGTTTGTGGAAGTAGGACATGGTCATGTTAACTACTGACAAGTTTGTAAACATTTTTCTCTTGCAATGACAAAGTTCTCATGATCTATAAATAGCAGTGTACATTTGTTCATAGAATTTTATGTAATTTTTTAAATGTACATTTGTAAGTATTTCAGAAACTGAAAAAATGGAATCTTTTGCAATGTCCACTGATTTCATTTATTAAACTACTGAACCACCCAGCCTAACCAGTGCACTTATGGTCTCTAAATGTGTCCGCCCTCAGAAAATAGTCATAATTCACTTTCCCTTACGTGGTTCCAATACGTGGTTTGTTTTTTCTTTTGCATAACACAAAAGAATAAAGTTTGTAGAACAATGAGATTCATCAACCCACTGACTTCAGTTGTATCAAAAAGCTTTTGTTCCACAGAAGAAATGACACACACACGCATGCATGCATACTTATTTTGGAATGACAAAACTTTAACATTTTATTACTGTAAATGATGTCACTACATTACTGTAGTACAGGACAGGTTTCTCAGTTTATTTAAATTGCCAATGAGTTTTGATGGAAAGCTGAAACATTAAATGGGGTTTAAAAAAAATAATAAGCCATCTCTCAGTTTTAACCCTTCGGACCCTGCATCCATTTCAGTGAAAAATTTCATCTAATTTAAGCCTGCTGTTCATGAAATTGGATGTTTATCATCCAGTCAAACAGCAGTAAGGCTCTGCCTGTTGTAATTTGAAAAAAATAAAAATCCACTACGTTGAAGAGAAGCATGGCAGCACTTTGTTCCAAACACAGAAGTAAACATTTTCAGTGGTTTTATTCACATTTATAGAAGGATTGCATTTACTAATAAAAAATGAAAAAAAAAAAAAAAACCTAGTTAAAAACTAGGTTTATCTGTGCTTTAGGAGGTCATAATAAGTGCTTATAATGTTAAGTTTGCTAAAATGGTAGAAGTCAATCAGTTATTCTAAGCTGAAAGGTAAGTTGAGCAAGTGGATCATCCAGTCTTATGATTATAAAGTATTATTTTATTGTAATTCTACATGATATTTAATTAATTTTAGATTATGTTCAACATTTTTTGATTATGTTCGATGTTCTTCGTCTTTTAAACAGGACTTTTAAAACTGGCCGTTGCATTTCCCTGCAACATTAACCCAGTTATGCAACTAACGTTTTCCCCCCCTTATTTTTTAACTCAGTTTGGTCTCAAAGTCAAGCAAGTGTCTTGCGTCACAGGCAGAAAAACTCCCTGGATAAATGCTCATTTTTATTCAATTTCTCTTATTTCGATAATAGCGTGAGGTGAAAATGTCCATTTTTTTGTCAGCAGAAATAGTGGGGCAGTTTTAACTCCATGTGGCTCAACTTACCCCTCACTGGGGGCAAGTTGAGCCAAGTGACCACTTTTTTAGGTGGTTATATTTTAAAATCAGCTTATTTTAGATCCAAAGCGTTCATTCACAAGGATATGTGCCAGGATATGTGTATGTTTATACAGTATAAATAAAACATAGCTATAGCCTATGAATATTTTTTAAATGAAAGAGAACGTGGAATTAGTATGGACTGCTTCTGGGGCATGACAATGTTTTGGTCGTTTTGTATTTCAAGAATACGCTAAAAGTTAGTAAATGTTTTTTTTTCTCTATTTAACAACATTGACTTACGCAGTGCAATGCTTTCCTTTATGATCACGTCTTTCCCTGAGATAGAGTGCATGTTTTTTTCTGGCGTGGCTAGATGCTGGACTCAGGAACAGACTCATGTTTGCATTCGATCAAAATGATCAAAATCAAAATCAAAATTGGACAATGAAAGGAATTGTCGTTAGTGCGATTCCGTTCTCTGTGTCTAGTCTAGGTGAACATAACGGCGTATGCGGGACAAGCTGCCTTCCTTATGGCTTGGACGGTTGGCACCGTACGGGTTATTTTGCAGTCCTGAAACAGATCGCATCATTGGGTCTTTAACAATGGTCTTAATGTACGAAAAATGCATTTATTATTGTTGTTGTTGTTGTTTGTCTGTTTTTGTTTTGTTTTGTTTTTTGTTTTTATAAAAATTAAAAATTAAATAAAAATTAAATGACAAATGGGATGTGACGTCACTAACGACGCCAAGCAGCGCAGCGCACAAACGTTTATCCTGTTCAGTTTCAGCGGTTGTGTGTCAGGTAAGTTGAGCCTTTAATCGCATATAATTTGAACTCAGCGCCTCACTGTTGTTTGTACTATCTACGTTGGACTCATGTTCGGGACACATTTATTTCCATCATTAATACTCTACTAATGGCTGTGATCGAGTCGTTAGATCCGGGATGTGAGGGCGGGAAAACTCTGAGCTGAGGCCGTTGTATTGACGGACACGCTGCAGGTTGATGCTAACAAACTATGGCTATAAGAAATGTTTTGGTTAAAGTTAATATTATAAATTATGCTTTTTAAGAAAATGGCTTTGTTTACTGTTAAATATAGCAAATCAGTTAGAGATGTCTTTTAAAAATGGATGGATTATTATTATTTATTTATTTATTTTTTGCTGCAGTATTTATGCTATTTTGATAGGAACTATGGTAACTGTAGTCATGTCATATTCATGTATGGTAGGTTTTGTTTTATAGTGTTAGGTATCCACTGAAAGTTGACATGAAATCCACAGCTCATTTTACTTTGATCTTAATGTCACATATTTAGAGTTAAACAGGAAATGCAGTGACTTACGCAGAGAAATGTGTTTTTATAGCAAATCTAACTCAAGTATCGTTTGACGTCTTTCAGAATGAGCACGTCTGTGGCCTGTGAGAGTCAACGTGCAGCATCTGCAGCAGATGTTTATGTGTTTGAACCTATTGGTGTCAAAGTCAGTCAAAGTTCAGAGTTTAACCTGATGGAAATGATGGAGGTAGAGTACTTACAGCACATCATTCAGAGCCATATTGATGCTCAGGTGACTGAGACAGACAGCTCAGGTCTTTCACACCTTGAAGAAAACTTGCACGATGACCGAGATGGGCGTATCAGCTGCTCGCCCCACACCCCGTTAGCGTGCGAACCAGACGTCACATCAGAGGAGTCCAGTAATACAGGTCCGGTGGACATTCAGGAGATTAAAATGCTGTTGCTAAATGAGTCAAACAGCGCACCGGGATGTGAGACGACACCCGCCAGCAGCGCAGAGGTGCCAAGCGATGTTGTGTGCGTCGTGGAGGAGAGGACAGATGAGCGCCGCCAGAGAGCGACACGGCCCCTGGAGGGGAGACCAAGTCCACCTGCACGTGTTTGCCTGGAGAAAAGGTAAAAATGCAAACAGTGACACACGGCTGTCTTACCGTCAGGGTCGTGATATGTGTTTTTTTTAAAAGGAATTTACTTTATAATGATAGTGTTTTTTTGGACAAAAGAAGTTTACTGTTAGCGAACATACACCGACACCATCCGCACTGCTGAGAGCGGCCTTTGGATAAATATGCTAATATGTGCTACTCACTTTTCTCTCAACATCAACATCAACAAACAAACAACAAAAATGACAACAGTGAGAAAGGAAATGAAAATTATGTCATTATTTACTCACTCTCATGTTGTACTTTATTCATCTTAGAAACACAAATTAAGATATTTTTAATGAAATCCAAGAGCTTTCTGACCCTCCACAGACAGCGGCGTAATTACCACGTTCAAGGCCCAGAAATGTAGTTATGACATCGATAAAATAGTCCATGTGACATCAGTAGTTCAACCGTAATGTTATGAAGCTATGAGAATACTTTTTGTGCGCAAAGAAAACAAAAATAACTTCATTCAACAATTTCTTCTCTTCCCTGTCGCGTGTGCGTTCTTCTGCTTGCGAACGAGCCGCAGTGCGTGTGTGTTCTACATGAGAACGCCGGCTCCTGCGTCGGCTGCACCACACGCATTGTGCGTCGTGTTACTTTTGTGAACGTGTGATGAAGACTGACATGGAAGAGAAGAAATTGTTGAATGAAGTCATTGTTTTTGTTTTCTTTGCGCACAAAAAAATAATTTTTGTAGCTTCGTAACATGACAGTTGAACCACTTATGTCACGTGAGCTATTTTAACGATGTCTTAAATATCTTAATTGGTGTTTTGAAGATGAACGAAGGTCTTACGGGTTTGGAACAACATGAGAGTGAGTACTTAATGAATTAGCTTTTTGGTAAACTATCCCTTTACAAGTATTAAACATGAAAAAATACAGGGCTTTAGACTGCGACCATTTTTTGAGAATGTGCGAGTTAAAATTTGAGGTGGTCGCATTTTTGCGAGTGCATCACCACGCATTCGGGGTGTGCGATATTGACAAAAAAATGAAAAAATAAAAATCTCAATATTTTGGAATCGCCACGCGGCTGCCACTGTCTCTCCTAGTGGAAGTGTTGTGTGCGGTCTCAGGGCAGACATTTGTTGCAAACAACAAGGTCATTTGATTTTACTAAAAAAACAAAACATAACGGAAATGTAGTATATGCGTTATTTGCCATTTATCGTTTCATGGGACTGTGACTATAGCGTACACGTGATTGCATTTTTACCTGGCAAACCAACTCGTGTATGCGTGCTCTGTATTTTATTTTTTTTTTTATATATACATCTCTAAAAGATTTTTGATGGATCTTGCAATGGGGAGATCAGTTGTAATTGTTCTGTCGATTATTGCAGGCCTGGGTTTATCAAACAGGACCTGTGGTAACGTTCCCTGAATCATTTCTGAAAACACCCGATCATGAGCTGCTTACGTGTAAATGAACACAGTGCTGTGAATGCAGTGATGCGTTGCATCAGAATAAATTGCAGGCTTTTGTGATTTGATAGTCACACTAAACTGTTTTTACGATGTCATTAATCATTAGCTTTTCATAACGATCCCTGTGCAGTTCCCTCACGGACCTTTGTTTGAAAAACCCTGTTTTAGGTCAAAGTGGTTCAGTTCCTGCAATTAATCATAACTGTGGTTTGATAATTTGTCTTTCAGATTTTTATCAGTACTTTGTCATTCTACAAACACTTCAGGAATACCCGCACATGCACAAATAGAGAAATGGAGTAAACCAGATAAGATATCAAAAAAACAAGGCACATATCCATATGAAGGACGTCTGTTCAAAACGGTGAGTGCTGATCTTCGTGTCATTCAAATGCACTACAATATTTTTGTTTTTTAGTTTTATGTATGAGCTCTCTTTGTTTTCTGCTGGTAATGAGTTTTGTCCTGTGGTCTTTGCCTTTCTTTCTCACTGGAGGGTGGTCAGCAGTCTGAGCTCATCATCCCTACAGAGCTGACTGTAACGTTCAGAGCAGATAAAGGCTCAGAGTCTGTGATGAGAGCTCCGCTTGTCATTTACACTGACACTGCTGACCAGCAAACTGCAGCCTCACTGAAGAGTAAGAGTCTTTAAGATTGTTCACTAAAACACAAACAATTATCTTATCGAGTTATTGTTCATTTTAAAATAAGTAAATGCTAAATGTTATAAATGTTAGTTAAAAACTATATGAATTTCCGTCACCAGTGGAACACAGAAGACTTTCTTTTTGTTTCCGTACAGTGATCAGGGGCTGTCAAGCTCCAATGATGGAAAAAGTACCATAAAAGTGTTTGATTGAACCCATGCACTGAAAAATGTTCCTTTCTTCTGTAGCTCTTTTCCACATCAGTGCACATTCAAACCCTATAATTACAATTACTATAATTATTGAGAATTCTGAATTCCATAAAAATCATTCTAAATAACCATCTAAATTATATATAACAATTATATTGTTTAATCATTTATTTTATAATGAACGTTTTTGTTTGTATATGCGGGCAATTATAGTTCTAACAAAATTGGAATTGACAAAAAAAGTTGTACCAGCAGGTCATACTACAAAAAAAAAAAAAAAATTGCAGTCGGTGCATTGTCTGTTAAAGATTTCTATCTAAAGCTACTTTTTGTAATTTGATGCTTTTCTCATTCAACGCAATAATGGATTTTTTGGGGGTAATTTCTCAGCAAAATTTGATGACATTAATTAATCATGTAATTAATTAGATTAAAAATTTGACTTGCTTTTACTTGCTAGTTAAAATTTTAGGAAACACTTAATTTTACGGTCTCTTAACTAGTTGCTTATTAGCATGCATATTACTAGAATATTAGCCATTTATAAGTACTAATTAAGCAGATATTAATGCCTTATTCTACATGACCTTATTCTGCATCTCTAATCCAATACCTAAACGTAACAAGTACCTTACTAACTATTAATAAGCAGCAAATTAGGAATTTATAGAGGGAAAAGTCATAGTTAAAAAAAAGAGCTACCAAATTTAAAAAAAAAAAAACATCTTGATCTCTTGCTTTAGTATGCTGGTAGGAAATATTAGTTTACATTTCTTTATAAATATAATTTTGGCTATTTATTTTAAAAATCCAGAAAGATGCTTGTATGCACAAAGACTCCAACAACAGACAGTGTGGTCCACATAGTGATCTGTTTGTTTACATTTCTTAATCTTTAAGTTGCATTGCTACGTTTTAACATTACTTCATTCATTAGTTACCATGGACCAGGGATAGGCAACGTTGGTCCTGGAGTGCCGATGACCTGCAGAGTTTAGTTCCAACTCTAATCAAACACAGTTGAACAAGCTAATCAAGGTCTTTAGGATCACTAGGGCTATAGGCAGGTGAGGTTTTTTCAGGGTTGGAACTGAACTCTGCAGGCCATCGGCACTCCAGGACCGACATTGCAGTAACTTGCAGTAAAGTTAGTCCAGGGCAGGGATAGGCAAAGCAAAAAGCATTTTGTAAATTAATTATGCACTTCTGTGAGCTGTTGTTTTGATGTTGTATTTCAGTGTATCACTCTTTCACTTTTCTTATCTTGTGAGTGGCACAGGGAGTGTGTTAGACAGTGTAAATATGCTTTCATTGGGGTGAATAAAGCCTGCTTTACATCTTGTTGCATTCTGTTTTAATGCATGAAAAGCACGGAGCGTGTTTACGTTTGATTCTTTATTTGTGTTTTTTTTTTACTTTGTCTTTTCACTGAAGATGAGGTGGTGGATAAATCTGTGCACCCCATCAGGTGTGTCCAGACAAGGCCTCTCAGGTCATCTAACATCACACAGGGCTCAGAGAACCGGAAGCCGTGCGCAGGTACGTCCAGTACTAAACGTGGCAGGACGAGACCTCTCGTGGATCGAACTCGGCGCAAAGAAGAGCACAACAGAAAGGAACGTGATCGCAGGTGGGCTCGGCAGCGTTAAAGACGTTTCAGATGCTTACTGTTTCACCTGTAGCACCCACTGTACAGAGATGACATGAAGCATGTTTATCTTTTGCACAAACCGTGAGTTCAGGAGAAGAATCCGTCTGTGCTGTGACGAGTTAAACCTGCTGGTGCCGTTCTGTTATGCTGACACTGATAAAGCCACCACACTGCAATGGACCACAGCCTTCCTCAAATACATTCAGGAAATACATGGAGATCGACTCAAGCAGGTTCTCTCAATCATGTCATTGTTTTCTTTTCAGACGAGTGTAAATGTGACAGGCTCATATGATGCATTTATCCTTAAGGCCCATTCACACCAGGAATGATAACTGTAAGGATAGCTATTCATTAATTGTTTAATCTAAGCGCACGCTCGTCTGGCGCTTTAAGTTCTCGAGCTTGTGATAGCAAGATTGATTCTGATTGGATGTCGATGTTTTTATCGTTCATCAGCTAGAAAAAATTGTTCTGTGATTCATGATTCGTTTCTCTGTGCCTTTATCATTATGTAGCTGTGGTTTATCATTATGTAAGTCTGCTATTCTTTAATATATAAGAAAAATCCATGTCACATATTATACCATCTGGATTAAGTCAATTGTTGGCATATTTGTTATCTTTTGGATTTAATGAGTTGCATTTCCCAGGATACGTTGCTCTATTAGGGTACAAAAAACAGCCCAAGTCATGAATAATTCTATGATTTATTTGATGCAAACAAATATGTAATGTTCAAAATATGCTGCTTGTATGACATGAAATTGAGGCACAGACATTTCTGGTATTTTTACATTTCTGATCCGTCTCGTCTTGTTTCTCAGGTTGAGAACCCCTTGAGATCCACTGTCCTGCACGGTTTAGCTCCATCCCTGAACACTCATATAACGTAACTTATGTAACAACAGATTTTTTTTTTTTTTTTTTTTTTAGATTTTTCAGATGAGTTTGATCAGGAGCTAAACACTGCAGAATGGTGGCGCTCCAGGAGCAGGGTTGGACACCCCTGTTATACCATAAAATGAGCTGTGTGAAACCCTGCAAAAAAAAAAAAAAGTCTAGTTAAAAATGCGCATATGTAGTCAACTAAATGTAATAATATCAGTTTTACATGCAAATATTAATATTTGCACAATTTTTAAACTCAGAATAAATAGAAAGGGGACTTTGCACAGGGGGCCCAGAGGCCCTGGAATGTGATTTCTACTGAGGGGGATCTACTTGATGCAATTGATAATCCCCATACTCCAGTAACAGTATTGGAGAGATATATATATATATATAAAAAATTATTTTTCGTGCCTCCCACAAGAGACTATCCCGTGGTGCACATTGCCTCTTTAAGGGTTAATCGTGTAGAAAAGTTTTATTTGGAGATGCATTGAATAAGGTGGCTTCAGAAAGCAGTGTTAAACACCACCTACTGGTCCTGAAACGGTTTACAAAAGTGAGGCTAAAAAGAATCTCAAGTGTTACGGCAATTACACAATTAATACGAAACGTGAAGCGCTCTAAGGAGAAGCTGAGAATAGTCGATGCATACCTGACATCAGAAAGGTACCGTCAACACTACAGGCTCATCAGGCTACAGTCTTTTGAAACTGTTCCTGAAGTGCTCTGTGCGTCAGTGAAGCAGTTACGGCTGTTACTTCTTACAGTTCAGTTCATGAACATGCAGAAATCTGCTCTCTGTTTCAGGATTTCCAGAGCGCTTTCTGTGGCAAGACTGGACTGCGGTTGAAGCCTAGTTGTGTTTCGGTGACACTTATTGACAAAGCCTAAAAACTTGTCCTCGCACAACTTTCTGTGAGTGTGTAACCGTAGTTTGTCGTTTCATTAAAGTTTTTCATATGGATTTATTGTGTGATGCTAGTTTCTCTTTTCCAGAAGTTCGTGTCCAGAAGACCCTGACCGTTTGTTCTCGCAGACCAGCTGGAGTGTGAAACGAAGCACAACCCATTGCTCCTTTTTTTCCCCAAGTCTGCAGAAGACACTCGGTGCCCTTTGAAAGTCTACTGTAACATAGTTTAAAAATCGTTTGTATTTTTCAGGCCTTATTTGTTTGAAAGGCATGACCATTCGTTGTATTAATGTCTGTTATATAAGTGTTATTACGAAGGTTCAGAGACATGAGCTCTAAAAGAAATAATTTACTGAAAAGTGGCTTTATTCAGTTTTTCTTACAATACCATGCTGTAGAAACCCACTGTACACACAACAGTAACTCAGAAATAATAAATATTATTTAAAATCATATTTAATAGTTTTACAGCACCATTATCTAGTGGATAAGGTTGATAAAGCCCACAGATGGCCAATGACATATTTTACAGTAAGTGTGTCTGAAGCATCTCAGTCGATGCTTGAAGTTTGTTCATCAAACAGTGACGTTGAATGTTAAACATTTAGGAACTAAACGTAAACGTAAGAATAAAATGGCAAATAAAATCAATTTGCAGTAAAACATCCAAAATATTTGTTTCATTTCATGATGCCTCAAACAAGCCTCTAGTTTTTTGTTTTTGCTGTGGTCGAGGTCAGATTTTGAGGTACTGTAATCATGAAGCATAAAGTTGTACTCCATTACACTTTTACAGGGTGCTGTACAAGAAGACTGCTAACACAAGGACTGAATTCTTATTTTTCACATCAGCTAGTTTCACGGTGTGATGTTTTTAGTCTTTTGTTGTATCTACACATGTTGGTACTTCAAGTCTCTTGAGTCACACAGATGGAATCTTGAACGTTCCGCTCCGATGCTCAATGTTCATTCGGCTCTGAAAACGCTATTTTTGACGTCCTCTGACACTTCTTCAGTTCCGTTTCTCCTCCAGAAGCATTCCTGAAAGGGAATTTCTCGTGTTGTTTCTCGCGTTAATGGTTCTTGGGGTTGGAGGACTTCCCGTGAACCGCGGCTCCTTGGCACGCTGACGTGTCACAGATTCCGGGTGATCCCTGGTGTCCTGGTCTGCCGGGTCTTCCTGCTTCTCCTGCCTCTCCTGGATCTCCAGGTGCTCCGTCGCGGCCGTCTTTGACGATGCCATTCACGCCTGGCAGACCTGACGGCCACAGAGAGGAACGATTAGAATGATGAATCACTTGGAACAATCCTGGGATCGATGCCCAGCAATACTGAATTTGAGGAAAGAAGAGTACTACCGCCTCTGACCCATCTAACATACTATTTACATGCTAATCATTTAGAAAAAGTGCATTTTTTGGGTTAATATTTGAATTTTTTTTAACACACAGCCCTGCTGTGCAGCCAATGTTTTTTTTTTCTTAATAAGCTACTTCACATTGACAAGCTGCATTGATAATGTATTTGACATGCTTAATGTACTGCTGAAAAGACTGTACATACCTGGATCACCCTGGTCTCCAGCGGGCCCTTCGATGGCTTTACCTACAGCCCCCTTATCACCTGGCTCCCCAACATCCCCTGCAGAATGAACATGCATGGAAATTTATTCTGGAATGCGATATATGAATTCATTTTAGGATATAACATTGATATTTGCTATTATGTGTATGAATGCAGTAACATTTTCACAGCTGTGAAAACAGTCGCTTTCAAAACGTCACACAGTGAGCACAACAGCAGTCCATGTGGGCTAAAGTGTGGCTCATTTTCCATTGCTTTGACACAAAATACACTTGGAGACTAAATCTTTCACACAACATGATTTCTCACTCCAACACAAACATCACCAAATTCACATGTACCTACAGGACAAGTTCCATGTTAATGTACACTTTTTAAAACAGTTTTTTTCAAAACCGAACAAGGTACACTGATACTACAGTGTAATAAACATTCCAAATCTAAAAATAAAAATACTATCAAAATAATTAGATGTAGCTGAGTATCTGTTAGTGTTTGGTTTCATTACTGCCTACACAAATGATTTTATTCTTGTTCAGTAAAGAAATTTTACAGAAGAGAACACCGTGTAACGCTAATTGATATTAGCATTTTAGCTTGTTTTGTGAGTGACAAAGAATGATTTGAGACATGTATGAAGAGTTTTGGTACTGTTAGTGCATTATGGATGTGAAATTTTGAAAAAGTGACTTGAGAAATGTTTCACTGACATTATATTCTATAGCTACATAAAGCCTGTCCTGAGGAAATCTGGCTAACACTTTATAATAAGGGTTCTGTTTAATTAACATTAGTTAACCTGAACTAGCAATAAAAAGCATTTATTACTTGCACAATAGTAATTTCAACATTTACTAAAATTTACAAAAGTTATCTCATTATTATTCAGTGGACCTGGGCCTAACAAAGAACAGTTGTATTTAACTAACATAAACATAAAAAGATGAATACTCTTAACAAATGCACTTCATTACCTAATTAAAATGCACCCTAAATGGTAGCTTTGTGCACATTTATCCCTTTAACCATTTGTTAAAAAAACATGATCAGTCTCTCACCTCGAGGACCAGGATCACCAAGGTCTCCTGGCAGTCCTCTATAACCTGGTGGGCCAAGGGCTCCAGGGTGACCGATGGATCCAACTTCTCCTTGCTTTCCCGGAGGCCCAGGTGGTCCTGGGCGTCCCACGGCACCCGGAGCCAGAGGTCTTCTCAGGTTAGCGGCGAGCTGAGCTATCTGATCTAAGATGAACGCAAGCAAAGCGCTACAGTCTGCATCCTGAAGCTTTTCACAAATGCAGTTTATGGGTGAACAAAGGTCTTACCATCAATCATTGAGCCACACAGTTCTCTGATGTGCTGCTCACTAGCCAATTTGCCCTACAACAGAATCACAACAGTACTCATGAGACATATGGTGTGTTTAAAACACAGTGTCAAAATATATTGTCAGGCAGTTGCTTACAGGAACACCAGTCTTTCCAGAGACCCCTGGAAAACCTTGCTCTCCTTGGAATCCCATCGGTCCTGGTTTTCCAGGTGCTCCTCTGGCTCCGGTCTCTCCCTGTGGTCCTACAACTCCTTTGGCTCCCAGCTCACCACGCTTACCAGGCTATAACACGGAGAAAACGACACGGAGGAAATGATTGCCTTCAAGTAGCAGCATAAAAGATTTCGCATTTGGTCAGTGTTTCAGTCACTCCAGCTCTACTCGAGATAAGAGCTATGACGTGTTCAGCTAACTGCTATGTACAGTTGAGGTCATAAGTCTGCATACACCCTTTGTAGACTCTGCAAGATGTTTTTCATTTTGTCCCATCTCTTTTAAGATCTTATGCAACACTGTTCTTCAGAAGATATTTACATATTCTTCACAGGAGGAAATACTAACAATTTACAAGAGTCATGCTGGGAGGAACGGTGGCTCAGTAGGTCGTGCTGCCGCCTCAGAGAATGAAGGGTTGAATCCCAGAGGACAATTTCTGTGTGGTGTTTGCGTTGATTTTCTCAGGGTGCTGTTTTCCACCACAGTCCAGAGACATGGAAAACTGGTACTAGTAAATGTGCAGTCGTCATAAATATTAGATTAGACAGGTACTTGTAATTTGTTGTGCTCCATTTAATGTCAACATGTAAATACTCCAGCGGTAGTGTAAACTGGTTCATTGCAACATGCCAGAAATTTTTCCTTAACCCTCCTCCTCCCCAGTGCCACTTGTCTGGATTTGCTTCGAGGGCATTTTCGTATGTGCATTTGTGCAACTGCAGCAGTACTTTCACATGCTCGCTGCAGTCTTAGCAGTAGCAAGCAGAACAAATGGTCTTCTGGTTGAAATAGCGGCATGAACACCTGCATAATCAGTAGCTCCAGACAGTCTGTTTGAATAATCCCCTGAAATTCCAACCCCACATTTTACGAGGTGGCTAATTTTTTAGTTCCCAAGTTCCCCAATTCGTATAAATTTGTACAAATGACCTAGCTCTAATCCCGCCCCTAAACCTACCTGTCACTAGGTCAGAATTAGCCACCTTGTAAAATAAGTACAAACTGGTCACGAGATAGCGCCAGAAATTCAAATTTTAACCTTGTGTGATGTTTAAACAGTGAACGAAGAGTCAGACAACTTTTAGTGATCAAACAAAAGGGACTGAACGAAGTATAATCAAAGATGTAGGCACTTCGCTTCAAAGGGATGGTGACGAGGGGGAAGCTGAGCTAAGAGGTGAAGGTGAACAGAATGCAATTTATGTGGGTCTTCAAACTATTAAGCAGGCAAATAAGTGATTTAAGAAAAGAAATTAAGAGTGACGTGAGATCATTTAAGGAAGAATGTCCATTACCATGCTAAAGGTTTATTCATGACTGAAACTGAAACTATGTAGTTACTATTTTCTAAAAGCAGTAAAACAATTGACACTGCGATGACCCACACCTGCAAGACTTAACAGAACACCTGACCTGTTATCGGATAGCAGCGCTAATTCAATTTCACACTCGACCGACTCGTTTGACATCAAGGCGGCCGCCTGAACTGCACCACATTAGCAGAATTAAAATGGGAACTTCTAGCCTAATCAAAGGGTTTACATCTTTGGCCCCTTAAGGTCCACTTTCCTGCAAAATGTCACTCCCTCTTAGGGATGAACAATGTACCAAATTAAATTCATTATTATGATGTGTCTTAGTGTGGTTGTCAGTGATTGCCAGGTGGCAATTTATTTAAATGGATGCTTTACCAGTTTTAAGCACAAAATGAAGCTCCAAACGTAGGTTCGGGAGGAGCCTAAACATTCAGTCCTGTCAATCATCATTACGAGCCTATATAAGCAACACTCCTTACACCAGGGGTGTCAAACTCAGTTCCTGAAGGGCTGCAGCCCTGCAGAGTTTTGTTCCAACCTTGCTCCAACACACATACTACACAGTTTTCAATTAAGCCTGAAGGACTTGATTAGTTGGATCAGGTGTGTTTAATTAGGGTTGCATCTGAACTCTGCAGGGCTGCGGTTCTTCCGTCATCCCTCCACCTCCCCATCTCCTCCTCTATTTCTTTTATTCTGCCTATAGGTAGTACCGCAATGGGGGGTTTGAACTCTGAGCTCAAGCCGAGTGTCGGGTTCGAGCCTCCATTGAGGACAACAAGGCAAATTCGTTTACCACTGGATGGGCAGGCGAACACTTGAACTGTTTACACACCTTTACGCAGTTCATGAGACTGAAAACTGTGAATCGAACTGTTCTGACACACTGATATCATGGGCTGCTTGAACACACAGCTGAGCTTCACTCTGAAACTGTTGGCAACCCATCAGAATAAAAGCTTGATTGATAGTTTACCCATTGAAAGTTAAGAAATTAAGATAGAAATATCAGTATTGTCATTTTACAGTATTATTACGATATATTTGTCATTTGTTTAATATCATGACAATGATAACAATTACACTTTTAATGATATAGTCAAATTGAACAAAAAACAATAGGTATGTGGCCTACAAAAAGTGTAAAAAGATTTTTTTTTTTTTTGTTTTTTTTAAATCGCTATTTAAATCATCTGGTGAAAATGACAATATCAAAATATATTGCAGAAAAGCAAAATATTACAATGTCAGTTTTTTTTTTTTCCCCCCATCTTGCACAACCCTATCACGACTGTAATCAAACACGTCGGGACAAGCTAATCGAGGTCTCCAGGATCTGGACAGAGGATGTCGTTTAACTACAGCACACTGCTTCCTCTCGTTTATATCGCGCCTGCACTTTGTAGGTTATAATGAGTGTCAGTGAACTTGTGCTCAACTGTTGCGCGCTTTATTGATCGAGTCGTTTCCGTGCCATGTTAATCCCTCTGACTGGACTCTGATTCTGTTCATGCGCTCAACAGACATTTCTGTCATTCTGTGATCATGTTGTAAATGTGAAACTTCACAGTGTAAACACTAATAGGCAAATATGGCACCTTTGAAAATACTATCAGTGGGTTCTGAATTGGGTTAAAAATAGCCTTGGCTACTGAGGGGTGGATTTAGTGATTTGGGGGCCCAACACACCAACTACAGTATGCTTTCATTTACTTTTGTAACCCTTATTTGCTGCCTCATAGGTTAGAATGTATTTAACCCTACACATGAGCTATGGGACAGTGCAAATTCAGTCATTAAAGGGGTCATGAACTGAGAAACCAAAATTCCCTTGATCTTCTGACATACCAGAGGTCACTGTACTATAAAAACGTCCTGTAAGTGATACAATTCGATGCTGGATTTTTTATAAAGATCAACACTAAAAGACTATATTGGATCCACCAGTGATGTCGCAACAAAAGTGTGGGTAACTGTTTTCATTACGTGCTCACTATTGCTTTGTCTCTTCTTGCAGATCGTTATGTATGAAGTTACTTATGCATTTAAAACCTAAATCACAGTGGCATCCATCTATGAGGAATGAATAAACAGCGTTAGCCAATCATAGCAGTGGCGTTTACTTCCGAGTTTACAATCCGCCACGCCTACTCAAACAGAGCGAAATAGCCTGTCTAAACTTCTAAATTATGATGTTTTTGTTGAGAAATTCTTGATAACATTATAAGTGGACCTCAGAGAACTACAAAATAAAAAAAGGCAGTTCATGACCCCTTTAATAATCAGTCAACCTGATGATGTTTTAACAGTAATTACTTTCTAAAATAAAATATGTGTTCTTTGATTTAGACTGTTAAATGCTGTAACATGAAAACAATGTTAATAATTGTACTGTCAATTAAATGTATCAAAGTATATAATTTTGGGAATCATCATACAGTCCACTGGTTTTGAAGTAAAAGCAGACCTCTAAATTCTTCATTCGACAAAATATGCAACTGGTTAGAATAGTACAAAAACAGGAAAATGTGTTCAAATGAAATGAGATCTCACCTCTCCTTTCTGTCCGACGGGACCATAAGGACCCTGAAATAAGAGGAAACAGAGTCTGTGTCAGGGATCAGAAGACTAATCAGCTGCATGTGGCAAATAAACAACGTTACGTACGGGCTCCCCGTTCTCCCCCGGTAAACCGTCACTTCCAGCAACTCCCTAAAACACAGAAGCACACGTCAGCTTACCAAAACATACATATATAATTGATCATCACTGTAAAAAAAAAAAAGAGGATTATTTTATAATAAATGGCTGTAGTCAGAAATGTACTGTGAAATCAATGCATACTGGGTTGATTTATTCTTAAAAAATGACTGAATGAACAGCACAACGATGCTAACATCACAGTGATTTACTGCTCCTGTTTTACTGTGAATTCACATTATAAAGCTGTGTTTACCCGTCCCACTGTGAGAAATTTAGTGGGTGACAAGCTAGATTATGAAATAATTGCCAGACTTTAGGTTAGTCAAACTATTCTTAGCATGAAGATGACCATTTTATTTTAGCATTATTTAAGCATGAAGATTACGATTTCTGAACGTGCAGTTTGATACAAGTGAAGTGCCACTGTGGATTATTAACCTGGGATATACTGTAATTTCACACAAACATTTTTAACAGTGCAGATATGGCTCTTACCATGTCTCCTTTAGGCCCTCCAGCTCCAACTGGACCCTGAGAGAGAGAGAGAGAATGTGTGTCTGAATGAAGGAGGCCTGAGAACACAGAAGGCCTTTGTTCTGTGGCAGGAGCTCTGGACAGACAGGTCACCAGGACCTCTAGATGTCGACTAAAATATGAGCTGTGTTCTTTACCGTGTCTGTGATTAAACTACGTAATATATGTATATAATATATAGTTCATGAAGAACGTTGATGTTTAAAACAGAAAAGACATTTTGAGAGACATTTGAAAATACACAGGATGAACACTCCTAATATCAGACAGACAGATGTTTTCGTAAGCGTCACCCACCCGCTCGCCAAAGCCGCCTCTGATTCCAGTAGGACCAGGCAGACCTGGATCACCTATAGCTCCTTTAACACCCTGTACAAAAACACGAAATAATCCCGTTAATAAACCAAGGAATCGGATGTCAGAGATTCGATTGCTGCTGATGTTTGCTAGATAATAAATGACATTCACCGTCACCAAACCCTATCCTATGGCTTCAGAAGACGTGGAATATGAAGCATGTTTCACACATTTCAGTTATTAGAGACATTTTTCCATTGTGGCACTTGACATGATCCCATAATGCAGCTCACCTGGAATCCTTTAACACCTTGTGGTCCGGGGTTTCCAGATAGTCCGACGCCACCCTATTAAACAAGCACATCCTGTCAGTTTGACAATGAACAGCCACAAATCCTGTCAGCACATGACATGATCATCTCTCGGGATTTAGCTGTTTGACCTTCCTTTCAGATGAGCGTGTCATGGCATCACCACCACAGTCTTACTCCAAGGACTTCATTCAGAAAAGGATAGATGGGGATTTTCACTTGTGGTTTTGTGATGTCAGAAGCACACAGCTGACCTCTAGCACTTCACATAAAATTCTGTTTTAACCAGCATCTGATGTCGGCTTTGTTTTTACTTACAGCCACACCTCTGGGTCCGGCCTCTCCTCTCTCTCCTGGGATGCCAATCTCACCCTGTGGGAGGAGACACGTTTAGTAAGCAGCCATTGCACACCAGTAGCCTCATCCTACTAAATGACCTGTATATAGTCACAGAAGTTGTCAGTGCAGTAACACTGGCTGAGAATGTGAATGTGATTTTACAGCATGCATTACTACACTACAGCTGTCAGAAAGGGTTCATATCAGGTCATAGGTCAGATACATACAGGTATACCTGGCTCTCCAGAGGGTCCTGCTTCTCCCATCTCTCCTGAATTGCCCTAAACGGAGAAGGATTCTTGCATTATACACCACATCAGGGTACAGTGGATCTCAGATGGTCTTACAGTCTGATTCATGTAGAGTCAGAACAAAAGATGGGAGAGCTGTCCACCTCCAGATCACGCATTTCCCAGGCACCCTGCTAACAGAAGCCTCTCTCCAGAGCTGCTGATCATTTCTTAAACTGCCGTTGCCTCACTGAGGCCGGAGGAAGTTTAGCGAGGGCACTGAAGCATACATTTATATTCCCCTTTCATCTTTGCGGTTTCGCCACAAACTTCCTCAGTGCACCTTGGTTTTTAACATTCATTTAGAAACTAACCAAGCTTGAACGACATAAGGGCAGGTGCCTTGAGTGTGACTGTAGTGATTAGTAATATTCCCATTTCCAAATACTTATTTCGTCAATTCTTCTGCCCTGGTTTCCCAGCTAGAACACAGGGAGCAGAAACACAGATGTACTAATAAGAAGCACCGCAGGTCTTTTAGAGCTCCTGCTGTCAGCACACTGAAGACCGGCCAAGTACTGAAGAGAACATAACTCAATGAAATATGCCACTCTCATGAATAAAGTTAAGCACTCAGATGACATAAAAGTATTGTCCAGGAGTTATCTGAACTGAATTACATGAATTTAAGCTTAAATTCACAAATAGTGGATGGCAGTGGATGCTCTGCCTTCAAAATCATGGTTTAACTGTAAAGAAAATATTTTGCTGAACACTTAACACAGACAGACAGTCTGATATAATTTACATCTATCTTGGTATAATGACAAACAGTATATGCTGTTGCAGTAGTGCAGTGAGCATCCCGACCTTATCCCAATGATAACCTCCCAATGTGGTCTTCGCAGTAAACAGTAAGCTTCGCTCGTTTCATTTCTTCAAATAAAGTTCAGACAGCAGCGTTTTACACTGCAAAATCAATTCAAGTATGTTTAGATATTATCACTTGACAAAGAAGTAATAATATCTAAACATCCTAACATATGGTTACATTTATGCTTAAATAAAAAAAAAAATCTACAATCGTCCTGATCTACATCTCTCAGTGTAAATATTTTTATTTTAAATTCTACTGTGTTCCAATTTGATGGTCCAATTTTTGGACTAAAAAAAAGTGAGATGCGGAGTGGTGGAATGAACAAATAAATAACTTCTTTTAACTTGAGCAATATGTGTTTAGAACAAAACAAAACGCTGCAAAAGATGTGATCGTAAAGGTCACACATGGAGGGACGATGTAAAAATTCATTGTGTGTGAAGGGCAAGTAAGTTTATACAATCTCGCTGAGGAACTCTAATCTCAAAAAATGACACGTTTCCTCTTTGGCTGATATAGCAAAAAAATAATAATAAAATTATAATGACAAATGTGATGACATTTTGTATGTCTTATCTGACTATATTTCAACTGAATATATTTCAGGTATTAATGGCTCTCAAATAAGTGGCAAATAGATTGATATACTTACAACTCCTCCTTTGGCCCCTTTTGCACCAGCTTTTCCTGGCAAGCCCTGAATTACACACAAATAGATTTAGACTTCTTGTGAGTTGCGCAAAGATACAAAGCCCAGCAAACAAAGCTACTGAAAAGTGATGAAGCACTCAAAAGTTATTATTAAACAGAACAACCAAATGATCTCATGGGTGAATGAAAACGTTCCAGATTAAAAAAACAAGCAGAGACGAATGGAAAAAGATCACATAATCACAGCATTTCTTGTCTCAATTTTAATTTGTGTGCTGTGTGCATTTTTACAACAGTGTAATGAACGGTGATACGTACAGGCAGACCATTAGGTCCTTTCTCACCAGGTACTCCAGGTCTACCAGCATCTCCCTGTCAACACAAGCAAACACCATCAGCATCACAAGAAACGACGCCAAGACGCGTCTCGGCAGAAACGAGCTGCTCGTTACCTTTTCGCCGTCTAGTCCTTGAGTTCCATCCTTCCCGTCCCTGCCCGGGATGCCCTGCGGTTCCACACACAGCATTATAATGGGGAAATCTAACACTCATCAAAAGAGTCAGGAAATAATACAGTTCCTTACAGGTTCGCCTTTAGGTCCCGCACCTCCAGGTAGTCCCTTGGGGCCTATTTTCCCCTATGAAGAGGATGACATTGACACATTGTCACAGTATCACAATCACAAGAAATGAAGGTCTACACTGAAATAAGTATGAAGGGCCTCCAGCAAGTCATTCGCTTACTATCTCTCCTTTGGGCCCCTTGAAACCTTGCGGTCCTTTATCGCCAGCATCACCCTATCAGAAGAGCAACATCAAACGTTTTACGATTTCATTATTTATTAACAGAAGCACACACACTAAAGAAAAAAAAAAAAGAAATGCGCAAAGGAGTGATGAAACACTCACGGTCTTTCCAATGACGCCAGCAATTCCGGGTTTTCCTCTGAATCCAGGCAATCCCTACACAGAGAAGTAGATGGAAACGATGAAGGACACGGCTGTTTGGACGCGGCATACGCTCGTATCGGTTTTGGTAAAATGTTACTGAGGTCTTACTCTGTCTCCTACTGCTCCCACCGGACCCTGCAGTCCTCTCAGCCCTCGAGAGCCCTTAAACACACCAATACACACAAAAGAGTGAATGGAAAAGGTACTAAAATCTGGACATGATATTTGTGTTTCCCACAACATACAGTGTGGTATATTTTTGGAGCAGAATGTGTCACTTTGCTTATTTTGATCAACTCTACTTGATTCTACTCTATTCTATCCTGTTCAGCTCTTCTATTTAACCCTGTGCTCTTTTATCATAGCGCTCCATTTTATAAAAGAAATAAAGGAGACGTTGATTTGACCAAAGCAGCAGGTGTACTGTAAACAGTGCTGACGGATCCTCAGACTGGGCCCGTAACCACCATATCACCCAATAATTAGATGCCGCCACATTTTAATTTCATATTGTTGATGCTGCTCCGCTGTACTCCATTACTCTCATTGCTGTTAGGATGATAAACAGTTTAAAAAGTTACATTTTTGATGCTTGTAGAGCCAAAACAACTGACATGCCGATCAAATTTGAGAAGACGGGCTTTACCGTTCACAGATCCTTCAAGTTTAACAGTGGTCGAGCGCAAGGTAAGATTTAAGTAACCACTGTTTTATGACAGAATTGTTACAGGCAGTTGATGACATGAAATATTGTGTTCTTCTACTAGTACTTGTTATTGTTTTTTTTTTTCTCTTTAACTACAAAAGAATAAATGACATATTTTCGAGAGCAACCCTCTCCGCACCCCCAGCCAAAACATCAGTTTAAGACACGGTTGCAGTCTTGCTAAGCGCTGCCGCAGGTGTAGCTGAGATGGGCTGTGAATCAGTCGCACCTGTAAACCCACTGTCCCTGGGATTCCCGGCGGCCCCGGCGGGCCCTGATCGCCCTGATGGGAAGAGACAGCCACAGAAACACATTACCAACATGCTGCTCTCTGCTTTAGGTTAATTCTTCAACTTTACAATAGTGCTTCAGTCTGTTACGTAACAGTCTCACCTTCTCGCCGTCTTTCCCCACCTCTCCTTTACTGCCTTTATGACCTGTATGACCCTACATGAAAGCACAGAAGCAGATTATAGTTTGTGATATCCTTTGCAACAAAAAAAAAAAAAAAGATATTTTGTCTAGAGATGCACTGATCCTCTGGCCAGGGACCGGAATTAACCGATTTATCAGCCTGTTTTGGTGTCACCCTGGCGCCAGAGTGAGTATATGGGAGAGACTCGTGCAGAAAGTTACAGATGCATACTGCGCTAGACAAAAAAGATATTTATAATATGATTTAGGTACGCAACATTGCACGACACTTCAACAAGGTTGCAATGTGACGTTGATTTCATACAATAGTAGCTCAATAAACAAGAAGTAAAACAAAGTGACTTACATTTTAGACACAATATTGACTATTTTTGCTCAATTTCATTGCCACAGCAGAACTGTTGTGTGTCTCTGAGCAAAACAGCAACGTTTCCTTACTGAACGAATCCACGTTTTTGAAGGAATCGAGCGAGTCAATGATTCAGTAACCCATTCGTAACAACAGCCTATCGCCCCGTTTCTGAATGAATCAGCCGTTTGTACAAATCGGTCGAATGAATGTCTACGTGACTCACTCATTAAAGCAGTCATTTGCCGCCACCTACTGGTAGTCAGTGTTGGGAAGGTTACTTTGGAAATGTAACAGGTTACAGATTACAAGTTACTCAATTTAAAATGTAATAAGTACTTTTGATTACTTTTTGATAACTTTTCTACATTTCTAAAATTGTCAACTGTTAATCATTTTGAAGCATTTAAAGCAGGCAGAGTGAACCTTACAGTAGCACTCAACACTGATTACTGTCAGACTTTAAAATCCTTCATCACTTCAATTAAGAATAAGTAAAGGTAAATACTGCACTAACAACTGGCTGGATGTACATTATCCCATTTATTACACAGCTCAATCAAGCTTTCCACAGAGCTGTGTAATAATTTAATTTAAAGCACAGACACCCCAAATTCAGACCTAACACCTCTTATTTACTTGTGTTTACATCATTTTAGATCATTCTGAGGTTAAATTCAGATTTGAAATCATAAGTAATAGTTTAATAGCTATGATACTGGTTTTGAAATCAAATGTTTGCATAGTTATGACAGGAAACACTGGCATCTAACAATGCCTTGGAAAAAAAACTATTAATCTTAAAAACTAAAGTATATGCATAAACCCAAATAGGAAAGAAAACAGATATCAAATAAGCATGTGTCCTATTTTGTGTCCTAAACTCCTGAAACATTTGTGTGTCATTTTAGAGCAGTCAATGCAGTTTATAAAAGAAGTCTGTATGTGGATGTGTGAAAATATTCAGATGTAACCCCCTTTGTAATCATTAACATTTTTCAAAGGTAACTGTAATTTAATTATATATTTTTTCTCAGTAACTGTAACTAATTACAATTACATTTATTTTGTAATTAAATGATGCAATTCTGTTACATGTAACTAGCTCCTCCCCAACACTGCTGCTGGTTTGGTTTCATATTAAAAAGTATCATTGCATTTTTCCCAACATTTCTTATTTGTATGTTTGAAAAATATTTGAAACATGAAACTTGCAGTGTGAATGCATTTATGGCACAGTCCAGGTAAACACATCTAATGCCACGTCTGCAGATTCAGTTTCTTCTGTAGTGGAAAGATGGAGTTTGTTGATACTGATTTCATACTGATAATTGACCCAGTGTAAGAATTTGATGTGAAAGATGACACATTTAATGAGGTTAGGGGGAAAATGCCCATTTACAATCATAGTGGGAAATGACATCTGTTTTATATACAGCAACTCCTTTTCAGTCAGTTGTTATTTCTACCTCCTCCTTCCAGTCACGGAGCATTGAATGGAAGGATTCTTATTATGCAAAGATTTTTTTGCATTTAAAAAATGTTCTGTCAGATTACTTATATTAGCATACATTTTAGGTTGGGGGTATGGTTCTGTTCTGGGCAAACACTCCCTGTCCATTCATGCAGCCTAGCATGGACAGGAGCAAGGAGAGCATAAATAACCCCACAGAGAACAGAACAAACATTAATGATTAATGTAGCAGATATCATTAATGTTTTAAGTGATTATTTCTTGTAACAACATAATTCAGTGGCCTGACTCCACGAGAAAAATCCAATGCCAAGTCCTGACTGGATCAGAGGAGGAGTTGGGCATGGAGGTGGGTGATTAGCACCTGAAAGGGCCGTATAAAGGGCGTTATGATTGGCGTCGTATTCCTAGAGGTAGACGTGAATGAGCTGACTAACGTGACCTGCCAGAACTAACGCTACGCTCCATTACAGATTTTTTTTTTTTTTTAGGCTGTCAATTATAGTTCTTAGAAAGAAAATCGGAATCGGCCGAGAAAATTGCCATCAGTGCATCTCTAGTTTTATCAGGTCACTGCAGATGTCAAGTCACATTTATTTCTATAGCACTTCACACCGTACAGATTGTGTCTAATGCGCTTCAAAAAGATCAACAGGAAATAGCAGAGTCAATTATGGAAACTCAAGAATGGACAGTTCAGATTCTGCTCAAATCAGTTCAGTGTTGGTTCATTTTAGATCAACGACAGCGTGAAGTTCATTCATTTGAAGCGTAATAAGCAGCTCTACAAACGCTTGAGTTCGGTCCAATCGGGCAGCAGTGTCATTGTGATCGAGTACCTTGAATCCAGGCATTCCCGGCGGTCCAGGAGGACCCGGAGGACAGATGGCCGGACACTGCAAACAAGACAATGATGCAATCAATCTGCATGCAAAGAAAAACAAGACCGCTGAAGATTGATCCTCCCTAATAAGGCAAACTTAACTAGCAATGATGGAAGGTTGAGATGAACGTTAGATTTATGTTTGTTCATCTTCATGTTCATAAAGATCTGTGCTGAAAATGCAATTACACTTACAACAGATCTCTCTACACATTGCAAGCACCGTAGATGTAAATGCTGATGGCGTCTATGCTGTTTACATGCAGTACACAGAAATAAAAGTGATTTTATTACTTAAAGTATCTGATCGAAAATCAAGATTTCCCTTTAAACCTGTTTTGCTCAGTTCGTCTAAAAGCAAATACCACTCCCCATAAAATAATTGAAAAGAAATCATTTTGGTATTTTTGCTTGACACCAGAGTGATGATGTGCACAACACAAACCGGCTAGAATCAAGATTTCTCAAAGAAAGTAAACTAAATTAAACATCGACTAACCATTTTTTAAATCTTAATTTATCTTCAAAATAAGATTAAAAATGAAAAGATCGACTTTAATATAATATCTTAATTATCTTTTGTTAAAGTTAAAAAGCCTACATATATCTTCACCTACATTCAGTGACATTTCTAAAAAACATATGTCAAATGTGGTACAGTGCAAAAAAAACGCAGCTTTATCCGATCCATCATATCTCCAGTCTACAAAATGAAAATGTTTCGCTTCTGAACTTCTGAAACATTTTGAAATGAAGTATTATTTTTGAGATTTGAAAAATGTAAGACTTGATAGTGTTTAATGTTCAGCTACGATGGGATTTAACGCATACATCATTGGGTTAGCGCTGCGCTTTTGATTAGGCTGAGGATGGATGAAAAGAAATTGTATTCGACCAGAAGATGGCAGTAGAGGATCACTCATTGGCTGCAGCTGCCATTTCAACTCCCTAGTTTTCAGTAGTCTTGCTTTTCTATTTATTACAAAATTACTAGTATAACAATTTTTAGTACTTTTACCACACAAGTATATTGTATAGCAAGTGCAGAAAGTCATTAAAATAAATAAATACGCCCAGACACAAACAGCCTATAAGGGCGAATTATTTAAATACCTATATATAGTTCACCACAAATTAAATAAGTGAAATATTAATGGTATAAGAATTAAATAATGCATTTAATATGAATCAATATCAATGTGAAATAGTTAATATTTAATTTAATAACTACATCTTTTAAGTTTTATCTTGAACTGTAAAAGCTATTAAATAGCTCCACCAACACAAACTTGTTACTGCTGTAGTTTTGTTTCTCTGAATTTACTCTGAATCATTTAACGCACAGCTCAGTTTTTGACATCGGTTTGTCAGATGTTTGGTTCGGTTATTATTGTCAATCACAGCAATGACATTTTTTACACCTGCGTTTGTCATTCTTGAAACAGTATAACATGAATGTTTGGTCCTCTTAGACAAACAAAACTTTTCTTCAAATTGTGAATGGATTATGTCGAGAGTACAGCTGACCGGAAATGACTGAGCTGGTTTGTCTAAAACAAGGAAGTAAGCGTGCAAATGGTCAGTTTATGTTTTTTTTTGTTTTTTTTTTAGTTTGTACAAAGTTTTTTGGTTTTTTTTTCAATGTAGTACGTTACAATAGTTTTCATTCAAAAGTGGCAACGCGTCATAACGTACCAGCAGATCTCCACTGCCTTCAGGAAGGGTTCCTGGGAGTCCCTAAAAAGAAGAAGTAAACATGAAATTGAATTGTTTGAATAAAATCAAAGTGTTTTTGCACTTAGTGTTGCAGGTACTTACAGGAGGTCCATCTGGGCCTGGAAGACCAGGAAGTCCTGGAAGACCCTCGGGTCCCTACAACCATCACACAAACCTGAGTCACTCATCACAGCACTCGTCCACAGACAAACCTGCTATCACCATTATCTTACAGAACGTTTGTACTTCCTGCCAATTCAACCTGCTAAAAACACATCTACGTGTTTATTTATTCTCCATGGACTGAAGAGTGATGCGCTTCAAATATTACTGACTTCACAGTCAAAGCTCGTGTGACACAAACATTATGTGCATCATGTCTCATCTGCTCGTCTCTGTGCTGCTGAACTCCTCATGACCAAGATGTTGTTTTTCATTTGTGCAGTGCAGACAGTGTTCTAGCACACGACCAGCAACATAAACAAAAACCATTTGAACAGTTACTCACTGGGGGACCCTGAGGTCCTGGTCCACCTGGAAGTCCATTAGCTCCAGCAAGACCCTGAGATCAGAAAACACACACACACACACACAGTGCAAATGCTTGATACTGGCTGTACATTTTCTTTTCTTAAGTATCCTCAGATCATTCCTCCTCTAATTCCTATTTTGGATGGGTTGTACTCACCAGAGCTCCCGGTCTGCCTCTGCCCTGAGGATGACAAGAGAAGAGAACGTAAGACAAGTCGATGACGTGTTTGTCACGATACTACACTAGACAAACGTTTTGTGAATGTCTGTAATGGCGGTTGTATGTTTAAGTGACAAAAGTATGGTGTGGGCTTAAACTGGAGAACATCTTTTGGTCCTGTGCTGTTGGAAACAGGTTGAAATGTCATATGTTTACTGTGTTTACTGTGGATTGACTGATGCTAGGCACCTACAGGCGGTCCATCTGGTCCAGGAGGTCCTCGGTCACCCTACAGCAACACACACAAAATAATATTCTGAGCTCAAAATAATGTTCAAAATAAAGGTCTGAGCTGGCAGGCTGAGAAGCAGTCAGTACATCACAACTGTAACTAGCATGTTAAAGCAAGGTGTGAACGGCACACCGATCATACTCTTCCCTGCCACGCGTTCGCTCTGTACACGCATGACTGCGTGACGTCAAAATAAAAAAAACCTTTACACATCATCCTGTTCAATAGTTTACATCCCCTGGTCTCCTAAGGCATTAGTAAATGGTGTCACCTTTTGTAGTAGTTGAGTCCCTCAACTGCCCTCAGTGTGAAGAGAAGAATCTCTAAATCAAACCGTCATTGTTGGAAAGAGGTCAAGTGTGTGAAAGATGCTGGAAAACCTGAGAATGTGCAGGAGATTTTTCTGAAGATCAGCGGACAGATTAAATTCCTCAGGACAAACAAGGGACCCATGAACAACTCGCACAAAACAGGAAAACAGTCGTGGATCATCCAGGTAACCACAGACAGTTAAGATTAAAGGGTATGTACAATTTTTATAAATTCAGTTATTTTGTTGTGTGGAGTAAATGTAGACGTGCTGTGTGGCACCGCTTATTCAGGACAGTACTAAATAAAAATAACACGCAATTGTTACGATCCATCTAATGTTGTTAAATGATTCAAATTTAGCATATTCTGCAAGGAGTAAAAAACTTGAAAACCATAGTTTAGGACGCTTTTGCTGACTGTCGGAGAATCACCGATTTCTGTTTCTATTAATTGTCCGGTACAGTTTACATTCATGTTTAAACAAAATACATGACCTCCAATTTTAAAGAAATCACTTCATTCATCTAAAATATATTTCGGATGTAACTGTAATTTGATTACCACCCATTTAAGATGAAACTGTAATGAAATACTCACATTTTGCATTTTAAATGCGTAACTAATTTACATGTATTCTGTTATTCCTCAACGCTGACTACACAAAGAAAAAAAAGTAAGCAAACCTGGAGCCCGCTACTAGTTCTGTCCGGATTCTTAAGTACGCAATTGATGGACATTTTACTATCCCATGAGGCCATGGGAGGGGATTTGTGAATGGCAGTGAAGCCAGTCGCTATTCGCTCATGTCACAATGACAACATGGCGGATGTACAGTATGTCTGAACTTCATTCACACTATATGGAGCACACTTCTTTAACAGTTGCAAATTAAGTTCAAGTCTTGATCAAGTCTCCCCCTTTTTCATCTTGCTCAAAAACACAAAACAATAATTAAATAAAATAATTTGGCTTTTTACAAATTCTTCCCACCAAAACAAAACATAAACAAGCTGTAATATGAAAGTTCAATTTTCATTATGATAAAGCTAAAAGCTGTTTTTCAATCAGTTTTTAATTTAGATTAATTAAGACTTCGGCTTCTGTTTAAAATAGGCAGCATATTTTCTGTTACGTACTAACAATAAATACATTTAGATTTACGTTCATTTAGCAGATGCTTTTATCCACAAATGATCCACAGAAAAAACAATCAAACCAACAAAAGAGCAACACGTGCAAGCAAATAAATAACTAAATAAATAAATACAGCAGACAAAAGTACAGTGTCTGCAGTCAGTATGTGTTCTGCACATCAGCACTCTGATGTCACATGAAAATACTATTAAAACTAAATAAAATAGTTTCTTTTATTCCATGTAAAGAGTTATTTGCTTTTTTATTTTTTATCCAAACTGAACAAAATGGGCTTAAATGAAAATCATGGTTTATGATTAGATCATGCATAAAATATAAAAAATATAAAATATAAAAAGTACTTGAAATGAATAGTAATGGTCGTTCAACTTTTTTTCAGTTCCCCACAACAGAAACTGTCACTCAAAGTCAGCAGAGCTGACAGCAGACGTCCCTCATGACAGCTGGCAAACACATGAGCACACATGCGCTGGCCTTTAATACCGTTCACTGTAGATTTGACCACCTACCACCTTTAAATCTGCAATTTGGTTTGTTCATTACATATTATGTTCACTAGATATAGTTTGTTTATTAATTATATATTTCCTATTAAATGGAGTGGTAAACAAAACATTTGACTGTGCAACACTGCTTATGACAAACAAAATCTTTTTTTTTTTACACAAAATTGAACTGATAATACAGATAACAGCACATTCCTAAAGATCCCTCGATGAACTGCAGCTAAATAAGATTAACTGACATCTACAGTATGTCGCATTCTATCGCTGTCAAACCGTTCAGGCCATTTATTATGAATCACACTGTTATAAGACACATCACATGAGCGTCACACTCCATCCACAGCTCACTGCCATCAGCCGCGCAGAATTACAGTGATTTCTGCTGATTCCAAGAGACTAATTAACAAAAAACCTGCGGTGGGACGACTTCACATTCCAGGCTGGATTAGAGAAAACTACGGATTCGTCTGAAGTCACCTGATCCTCATTAAAACGTTTGCTAGCGGATGCACACTGTGCTCAGGCCACAATTTATGAGCACAAAATATAGTTTGAAAATCCAAACTACAAGAGTTATTAATACTTTTAAATGGTCATATGGAACACATATACTACAGCAGATGAGCTTCAGACATTTTAATCACACCTCAAAAACAGAAAAGATGGACAACTCAACTCAAACAAAACTGAGAGTCACTTACTGCTGCTCCTGGTGGTCCGTCCTTGCCAGCTGGACCGTCCGGACCGGTCAAACCCTACAGAACAGGACATGTTCATGACCAGGAGCCAATGTTGCGTTGTGCTTAAATGATTTCCCTTCTATAAATAAAAGGAAAAGAGAGTGTGCGTGCGGCATCCGTGACTTACATCCACACCAGGGAGGCCAGGCAGTCCCGGGCTTCCTGCGGCCCCAGGTTTACCTGCTTTACCTTTCGGCCCCTGCGATCAAAAGAGAATTCGAATTTCATTTCAAAAATACGATTTGTGCATCGACTTTGTGTTTACATGTTATTAACTGCATCTAACAGACCGACTTTGCTTGTAGTCTTTGGAAGGAAATATTGTAAGTAGCTGGATGGGGTTCAAACGTGACATTCGACTCATTATTTACACAAAATCTTGACTGAAAAGCACTGTCAGAAAAATCACCAGAGATATGAGGCGAGCGAACAATTCTGCGCCTTTAGCATTGGGATGCACGTTAAATGCACGAGCAAAGTAAACTAGTAAAATCAGTGCTTTAAAGTATCGGACGTGAGGGGATTTTACAAGCAGCACATCCACAGATACTCACAGGCTTTCCTGGAAGTCCGGCAGGGCCAGGTTTACCCTGCACAGATCACAATCATAGTTACGTTAGACATATCAGTGACTAGACAACAGTCCACAGTGATCGTCATGTCTTACTTTGTGTTACAAAAGGTAGTGCTGTTCTCCTTCTCCACGAAGGTCTGTTCTGAGCTGAATGATATTCAATGCGAGAAAGTGTGGAGAGCAGGAGAGTGAAGGTGGAGGGGGCTGGGGAAACTTTAGATGCTTGTGTTTGATTTGAGGCCGAATGAATGGGCCCTCTGTCACTGCACCCCTGCTGCTCGGGCTAAGCAGATTTTCGTTTACTAAGGAAACATTCGCCGCTTTCCTCGTTTACATGCGTAAATTCCTGAGAGTTTTTTCCTTCACCGTTAACAGCCCGTCTCAAACAGTCAAACACTGCTGTTCACACATGCAATATAATAAAGCTCATTTACATCAAGGTTTTAGACTATTGATACGAGATTTGTTTAATTCACAGAAAGAAAATCTTTTCAAATAAATCTTTTTGTCCCTCTGTTGTTTCTCACCTAAAATGTGCAACAAACACAAGCAGAATAAATAAACATATGAGCATATATAAAACATGGACACATTAATCTGGAACTCACATCAATGCCATCTTTCCCTGGGGGTCCCGGCGGCCCCGGCGCTCCAGGTGCACCCCGCGGCCCCGGCCTTTGCTATAAACATAAAGGACACAAAATCCAGATTGGCATAATCAAATAAAGAAATCGATGTAAATCAAACAAATGCCCTTTAGGAGTCAGCACAAAATGCCAAGTTTCTGAGTGAAATCTGAACGCAACTGGAATTAAATCTGTTCATACATGAAAATAAACTAGTCACAGTGTGATTTGCATGGAAATGTAACATATTCAGACACAAAAAGACCAACACGATGAACACAAGCGAGGTGAAACGAATGAACAAACACCGCAAAGATCTCACAAAGATGCCGTTGTGTGACGATCACATTACACTGTGAGAAACTGTTGTATAAGCTAACGTGTTTTTAACTTTTTTTTTACTAATATCAATATGAACAGATTTATTCATGTAAAATATATATCTGTGCACCAACAAAAGTCATTTTAAGGGTCAGGGGAAACACCTGCACTGTTTAACCTTACAATACACACATTACAGTCAGTCCACAAAGCGTTTAGAAACCAAGAAAATAAAAATGCATGGATGCTATTAATATACTTCCTTAGATTTAACAAACTCATTAGCTAGAGACTGATGTGCACTAACTTTGTTTCTACACCGCGCCACAGGTTGCGGTTCTCAGCCTCGATGTTACTGTAGGCGGCACATGATCGAGCAGAAGCGGCAGGTTTTTAGGCAAACTGTCCGGTCGATTAACGGGCAGAACGCGCGTCTGTCTTACCTGAGCGAGAGACGATGTTAACAGCTGGAAAAGAAAGAGTAAATGCAGCGCTGAGAACACGGCCATGGCTCCTGTGCTCCCCTCAGTCCTGTGCCCTGTGCTGGACGACTCTCAGTATGATTGCAGATAAAGGGGCAGCGCTGAGTCCGGCGGAGGGGGCGGACATGAGCTCAGCGCGGACGGATGCTCGGGATTCCACTGCACAGCTCACTCTGACACCAGTCAACACTCATCACAGGTGAAACATTTAGGCGACAGCTTCGCGCAAATTAAGTCAAATCAACCAGTGAACAAATTATCAGTTGTTTCAATGGAATCAAGTGTCTTGGCAGCTTGACGAGTGCTGTTCTGCCAGTGTAATACTGGCAATAAGTCCCTTAGTCCATATCAGCAACTGAAAACCAAAAGCAGCATGCACATAAGTAATAATGGTGATTATGAGTTCTCATGGGCCCTGCAGTTATTTACAGCCTACACTGATTCTTGTTTTTCATGGGAGACTGGACATATGCAACTGATCCCATGCAGCATGCATCTTGAAAAGTAAAAACAAACAAACTTACATTGTACCAATTGTTTTCACCCAACAAAATACACATACACTGTAAAATCCAAGTTTACCTTACTTAGATATAATTAGTTATCTTTACTTAGATGCTATACTTACTAGGTTTTAGCAAGTTACATCTACTTTCAAGGCAAGTAAAACAATTTACTTACTACTTTGAGTGACGCTTACTTAAAATATTCAAGTAGCCACAAAGGAACCAATGACATTAATCAACCAGTGAGAGGCAGCAGTGCACTAATATGTTGCTAATTTGCAAAATAAAAACAGAAGAAGAAGAAAAGTTTTTGAGGTGGCAATTTTTAATCTGCAATTATTTTTCACTAGTTACATTCACTCATTTTCCAAAGTCATCTTGAATGTTGTTTCAATACAACTGAAATATTGTGTAGAACATCATATAAGCTGACTTCATAAATTGATGTTGATTTTCGTAAAATGTGGTGGGGGGGGGGGGGGGGTTGTCTTTGTTTTTCACTTACCATTATAGTGATTAATGTTCCCTTTGGTTGGGCACTTGGAACTTTGTTTATCTCGTTGTAATTTTTTTTCCTCTTGATGCAGCAATGCAACATGAAATCATAAATTTTGATTTCAAGGGAAGAAAAATAATAAGTGGATTACTTTTAGAAAGTAATCCACTGGTTTTTCTTAATTAACAACTTAATTAATTAGCTGATATTTTTTAATATATTTATAAATGATCTTTAACAATTTTAATGTTCACCATAAACACCTTAAGAAACTTAGAGTAAGACAATCCTTTGATATTTGTGGTAATGTGCTACTTTACTTTTTTTAGTGAGACTTTAACATTCAGCACGTGAATCACAACAATGGTAACAATTCAATTTTATTTATTTTTATTAATTGTGACAATAACTATTTTATTATTTTCTTTTCTTTTTTTGTAGTGCTACTACTGACACAAAACAGTAAATAAAATTAGCAAATAAAAACAACAACAATAAAACAAAGCAATTGCATAATTTATTCATGCCGCAATGCACTCTGGGAGTCAGTGAGTAGCTATACTAAGTCTAAAGTAAAGGATCAAGTACCCCCTACAGTTCTTTTTTAGTTACTAGAACTCTCGTGTAAGTAAACTATACTAACTAAGCATTTGTCAGTACAATATACTATTCCTATTTCACTTTACTTAGTTTTTTTAAGGCAATCGGTTTGCATGCTTTTTTTAAGTAAGCCCAACTAATTAGATTTTACAGTGTATCTTACCTTTTTCTAAAATGTAATGCTTTGCCACCGCAAATGAACCAGGAAATCACAGTGATGTATTTTCAGATAATGTCAGCTCTAATCTAGTCATGCTGAAAATGTGTGGTTTTCATAAAAAGAGTTTAAGGCTTTGTGCTGAGAAAAAAATGAATACAGATAAAATATTGAACGTAGGTGTTATAGTGTTTGCTGTCACTAGTTTTTGTGCTGAAGAGGAGAGCTGGTTAAGAGCTGGTTAAGCTGTGTGTAGCCACATGACTGCTGACTGTGCTGTTACTGAATTTAATGAGCAATAATTGGGATAGCACCAATCACAAGAGATTTCTTACTTGTTCATGAATTTTGTATGCTAGCCAAAAATTTAATTTCAACTAAAGTAAACAAGCTCCGTTTGGTTTAATGAAATGCACTGGAAAAAAAGAATGATCGCAAATGTAAAGAAAATTGGAAACGAGACCACGGCAAAACCTCTGTGTGTCTCTGAATAACAGTTTTTCATTCCTGAATGAAACACTGTGCTCTTGAATCAGTTGGATGAATCAATGATTCAATGCTCATTCTGTGTCTGCAGAATGAAGACGTTTCTATACAGTATGAATACGGGCAGTATGAACGAACCATGTTGTCACTGTCATGTGACTTACGGTCTCAGTTACATTACTTGCCTGTCCACCTTGTTTTTCACTTGGTTCAACGCAGCTCGTGCAAGTGTTTTTGCAATGAAAGGAAGAAGGGACATCCGTGGGTTCTTCTTAAGCAGAGGGATTATCCAAGCATGTTTAAATGCTGAGGGAAAAACACCAGTGTGAAGGGATGTGTTAATGATGTGACTGAGTGCAGGTACAGCTGAAGAAGAAATGGTGTGAAGGAGATGAGATGATGATATAGCAGACAATTAGAACAATTTGGAAAGGATGAGTTTGGAGACGTCTGCTTCTGAGAATGGAGAGAAGGACATATGTTTGCTGGTAAGATGTGTTTGACACTTTGTGGTGTGGAAAAATAAGTACTGATGGCTGTTATTTTATTAGTGAAGAATGTGGCAAAGTCATCAGCTGTTACTATGGCTGTTGATGAAGGAGGGGGAGGAGGAAGACATAGGAGGGAGACGAATTGTTATTTTTGTTATGATAGTATGTCGTTTTAGCAGTGGAGACATTAGCAGAGAAGGAGGGGGGGTGACTGATGCACGTTGAGGTCAGTAGGGCTTTTTTTATTTACGCCATACCCTTTCAGCAGCCCCGAGCTTAGAACATCAGACACCCAAGGGGCAGAAGGGGTGATACGGGCCGGCCTGGAAGACAGGGAGCAGGCAGTGTCTAAACAAGCTGTAAGAGTGGAGCAGAAAGTATGATTGACACTGCTGGCATCAAGCGATGAGAACTGATTAGGGGAAGAAAGCGAAGATAAAACCATAGTAGACAGCTGGGAGGGAGGTTACGTCGAAAGTTGACATGTGGAGGGGTGTGTGTGTCAGGAACCACGATGAGGTTAAGAGTGAGGATCCGAGGTGTGCAGTGGAGTAACCAGCACATGATCAGCGGAGCAGTGTCGTGTGTAAATAAGGTCCAGTTGGTTGCCTGATTTGTGAGTAGTTTGTGAGGAAAAGGAAAAGGAAAGGACATGACGTAACCCATCCAAGTGCGCACACACACCCGGAGCAGTGGGCAGCCATATTGCTATCGCTGCGGCGCCCGGAGAGCGGTTGGGGGAATCGGTGCCTTGCTCAAGGGATTCAACTCAGTCGTGGTATTGAGGGTGGAGAGAGCGCTGCTTATTCACTCCCCCCGAGTAGCTTGAGATCAAAAGAGGCTGAGGTTTATCTAAGCGGATGCAGACGTCTCCAAACATAACCAAAGGAGTACCATCCTCAGGGAAGCTTGAGAGCAACACACAACTCTAAAAAGTTATCTAGCAGACCTGGGCCTCAATAAACAACTACAAAATGGATTTTAAGAGGATGAGTCAAATTACCATAGTAATTTTTTTTGAGTCCCTGAGAAATTCTCTGCACATCCTTGTATAAATTTGATTTAATAACTTTAAGGTACTTGAAGTGTGCACCAAGCAATAGGAAAACACAACACTCTTAAAAATAAAGCATGACTGGCATCAGTGGTTTCATGAAGAACCTTGAACATCCATGGAATGCAGAAAAGGTTCTTTATAGTCGAAAAAGGTCCTTTAGATTTTTAAAGTGTTCTTCAGAATGGTTCTTTTAGGAACGGTTCACTGAAAGGTTCTTTGGAGAACCAAAAATGGTTCTTCTATGGCATCACTGCAAAAACAGCGATGAAACCTTTATTTTTAAGAGTGAAGTAGGGGACTCGGTACCGGCGGATACTCAATAACTCAGATCAGATCAGGGGCACAAAAAAGCCTGATCGGGACATCTCCAACCTCTAGATCAGTGTTTCCCAACCCTGTTCCTGGAGGCACACCAACAGTGCACATTTTGGTTGTCTCCCTTATCTGACCAGTATATTTCTGGTCCTCGAGTCTCTACTAATGAGATGATGAGTTGATTCAGGTGTGTTTGATCAGGAAAAGTTGGAAAATGTGTAGTGTTGGTGTGCCTCCAGGAACAGGGTTGAGAAACACTGCTCTAGATGAGGCATGTTGTATATTCGTAGCATATTCGTCCTCATAGCATAGTTTACTTTTTTGTTTTGTGCGACTCAATCATGTTTTAGTTTAGTAAGTAGGGCCCAAACAGTGACTTACGCCCTATAAGCCCTGCCCTGTATTCTACCATATACTTAAACCACACATTCATAGGATAATATAGCACAGGATATTTGAAAGTACTTTAAAGTATTTGATAATCATATTTTTTTTTAATCATTTTTTAAACTTCCATTTATTTCTGTCATAACACAGTACTGACAATTTCTTCATTCGTCTAAGTACTGTATGTAGTCTTATGCATAGAAATGTTGGCAGGCCAATACATATTATTTTGTAGATCCAGAAATGAGAACTTATTATTTCAATGACAGACATTGGTGAGCGTTGGAAAAAATAGTCCAATAATCCTTCACATTCACTGCCACGCTGTTCACATCTTCTGCATGAGCTACAAAACACTGCATCCTCTTACTCTTAAACGGCTCGATCTCAGGAGGTTTTACAGATTTAAAACAGGATTAGCTCTCACTCTGCTTTCAGGACAAATTGATAAAACATACACATTTCCTTTATTCCCTTAAGATCCTCTGCCTTTATTATTACTGAACAGAAAAACTATATATAAACAGTAATTCATAGCTGAAAATGTTTTTTTATTTATTCTAGAACACTTCATGAAGGGTCAATGTGAGAAAAAATGTAATTATAAATTTGGAGTTACTGCATGTGATGCACATTCAAAGAATCACTAAAGGATTTATTTATACAGCTTCTGATCAGAGGGATTATTGAATTATTAATGCTTTCATAATTTATATGACCACAGATGTGAAATTAAATTGTTTGTACTTTTCCATTAGTTAAAAACATGATAGAGTTTTGGGATACAGTATATCAGCTGAAAACAGTATCCTAACTCCATGTATTTACTGTGGAAATGTGTCAATCAATAGTTGTTTCTTATTAGTTGAATGTACATTCCTCTTTCAGAGTTTCAGTTTAACCAAAAAAAAAAAAAACTATAAATATGAAAGTACGGACAAATAAACATATAAACTAGGGGGGGACAAACAGCTTTAACAAGAAAGATGTAGATTTGGCCTCGTCACTGCAAGTGACAATAACATTCTCATTAACTGAACCAATACACAGAAAACATGTTTAAATGAATCTTGCCCTCTTTAAAAAAACTCAGTTCATATCTAGTCTTGTAATAAGTTCATAAAGTGTCCATTTTCAGTGCTTTGCCATGTTCAGGAATCATTCGTGGGTGAGGTATGAACTCATGTCCACAATGTCCATCGGCTCTTCCTTCTCCGATCCGTTTGACTGGTTGCAGTTCACTCCGTTCTTCTCGTGGCTCTCCGGCTGGACGCTCATCATCATCGAGTCGGGTCTGGGAAACTTCTCAGGCTGTGTTGGTGAATTGTGTTTAGGGCTGTCAGTCACTGTCCTTTCCTTGCTCGTACCTGAGGCGGTTCCTTCGAGTTCATCCTGGGAGTCAGCAGGACAGGGCGGACTGTCCATTTCATCTCGAGGGTCGTCGCAGTCTGCCGATCCTGCGTTAGAAGCAGCTAGACGTTCCCGATTAGCATTCGAGACCTCCGGCGCTTGTTCGGGTTTCTGGATGACTTGTTGGCCTTCGACGCCGCTTGACTCGTCGCTGACGATCTCTCCGTTGTTCACACTGGTGCCGTTGTTGAGAGGTAATTCTACAGAAGCAGCGTCCAGATTTGGCTCGTGATCCTCTGACGAGCCCTCCGAGTGTTTTTCGGAGTCGACTTTCATTACTGAGTCACTGTCCACTTGCTTCTTCGCATCTATGAGATCGACGACCGGCTTGCTGTGTTTCGGCTCGCTCGCGGCTTCTCCGTCCTTGTTTTTGTATCGCAAATGACCTTCGTCGTGCGCCGCGCTCTCTCCGCCACCAACCGAAGAGTTCTGTCGCTTCTCGGACTTCTTCTTGAAGCGTTTTTGGATTTTTCTGGGGCACCACACAAACTTGTCTTTGGGCTCAAAGTGCTGAAAGGCGAAGCGGACCAGCTTCCTGCGCTCACGCTTGTCCCGCACGGCAAATAGGAAGTAGTCGAGCACGCTGCGTTTGACGCTGCCGAGGGTCTTTCTGACGAGGGTCTCCTCGAGGAAAAAGCGCACGAGAGGGGCTTGGAAATGCTCGAAACCCAGCTCTCCCAGGCTCTTGAGGATCCTTGTAATCCGGAGATTATTGTGCATGTTTCTGAAAACAAATACGAAATTATGTTTTAGTGCCATGTGAAAGACAAAATAACAGTGAGCTACCTGGACGGTTTTGATACACCCTAATAAACACTATAAGCCTCGTTTGTTATTTTAAAATGCAGTTATTTCTAGCAAACACACATTATTGTCATTTCACTTCTTATCAGCTAAATTCTGTTGTATATCTACAAGAAAACATCACTTCAACTTCAGTTGAATACAGTCAATTTGTTAAAACCATTTATTGAAATTGTCAAGTACATTTGAAGAAATCAGTGTATTGTTATTCTTCAGCTCAGCATTTCAGTAAAGTTTAATTTAATGTGCTAGAATAGTAAACCAGATTTAATAACAGTTCAAATAAAAAAAATAAAAAAAAAGTCTGACAGAAACATGATTATATAAAATGTTTTTGATGTTATCATTACAGGAATAAAGCGTCTTTAAGTATCTCTTCAAAGAAATGTAATGCTATATATTAACAGAGAACACTGATATTTTCACCTATTTTTAATAGGGAAGCAAAATATTCAACATACAAATACAACTGACAAATACAGTTTCAGTATCATTAGGGGCCAGTTGTTCAAAAGTTATCGGATCGGTTTTTGCCCATCGAACTGGATCAAACCTTGAAAATGGAATCAGATTAGATCACAAAATCCAAATTTGGTGTTGATCTGAATCAGATCATCAGTTTGTGTCGTTTAAAACTTTTTAATTTCATCAAAATTGGAGGAGAGGTTAAGGAATTTCAGCTCTTTAATATGTAACTTCCCTCTTTTTCAAGGGACCATAAGTAATTGGACAGTTGACTCAATTCATTTTTTCTACATCAGTTAAGCAGCTAAAAGGTCTGGAGTTGATTCTAAGGCTACGTTCACACTGCAGGCAAATGTGGCCCAAATTTGGAGAAAAAAAAATCATTTTTTTTGCTCTCATGTGACTTAGATCTGTTTTTGTCACGGCAGTGTGAACAGCACAAACCGCGTGGAATCTGTTTTTTTCAATTCTGATTTGTGCCACCTCCATACGTAATGCTAAATCCGACACAGGTCAGATGTGAACGGTCATGTCGGAATTCATGCGACCCTTACGTCACTCTAGATGGACATTCGTCATAATTCTGTGATTTTACATACCCATAATGATCAAGACAGTTGTGAAGGTAGTCAGTTGAAGTACAGTGATAAGTATTACAGTGACAACTACATACAGGCAAAACATGAGGGCTCGTATCATTATAGTTAAAAACTCTGCTGTCTTTTGTCACATCCTTGTCTTTATTTTTCATATTGCCTGTGCATAATTTCGCTGGTTTCTGCAGCAGTGTTGGAAAATCCACAGTTTGGAAAAAAAAATCCACAGCTAATTTTTCCACTGTTGCCGTGGGTTGTTTTTCAACTTTGCGACCCCACTGACACGATATTTACCCCCTTGAACGTGGTTGGGCTAGTTTTGGACTAGTTTTGAGAAGCAACTGGGTGGTGAAGAACATTCTTCAGGAAGTAGACATGTCACTGTCAAAGTCTACAATCCAGAGAAAACTTCACCAGAGCAAACACAGAAGGTTCACTACAAAGTGCAAACAAGGCCAGATTAGGCTTGAAAAAATTTATTAAAAAAAAAAAAAAAAAAAAAAGCCAGACCACTTCTGGAAAAACATTATTTGGGCGGCTGAAATTAAGATCAACCTGTACCAGAATGACTGGAGGAATAAAGTATGGAGAAGACTTACGGCTCATGATCCAAATCATACAACACCATCTGTAAACATGGTGGAGCAGTGTGATGCATGAGCGTGCATGGCTTCCAGTGGCACTGGGTTTCTGGTGATAATTGATGATGTGACAGAAGACACAAGCAGCTGGATGAATTCTCAAGTGTATAGGGATATACTGTCTGCCCAGATTCAGTCAAATGGAGCAGTCAGATTGGGTGGCGCTTTATAGTACAAATGGACGATGACCCACAACATACAGCAAAAGCAACCTAGCGGCCTGTAGCATGAAGCCGGTTTCAGTTTTTACCCAGGTAAGATCACGTTCAGTTTGAGCAAACTCTGAGTTTCTGAGCGGGTTTTGTCACCATGGTAACGCTACACAGATACCCCGCCGCGGAGCAGGTTTTATTCTGGGTTAAAGATCGCAAACCCAAACCTGACCAATCAGCTGTGAGCAAAGTGACATATATCTGACGCAGTGAAGCCACTCCCCCATATCTCTAATTACAAATTAAAACAATTAGAATTTTAGAGACAAATTCACCTGACTTTTGTGGCTACTTATATTCATATAAGTATTATATGAAGTGCCAATTCATTAAATTAAAATTGCATTTAAAATAAAAGCTTTATTATATCCAACTTTTAAAGTGACTAAGGCCCGGTTTCACAGACAGGGCTCAGACTAAGCCAGAATTAGGCCATAGTTCAATTAGAGTATTTTTAGAGTATTAAGTATTTTTTTATAAACGTGCTAAGGAAAAAAACATTAGTGATGGAATGTTTCAAAACAAAGGCTCCGATAAATTTTAAGATCAGTTATTGCAAGTGTTTTGTTCAGCTGAAACAGCTCAGACTGAGATTAGGTTTATGCCTTGTCTGTGAAACCAGCGGTAAACCTGTTTCCTTTGAGCTCTGTGTGAAACTATAAATAATGACATTCAGTTGAGTCTTTTGCATAGTCATATTTTCTTTCTGCTGCCTTCTTACACTTTTGCTGCAGCGGAAATGTTTATTTCTGCCTTGTAAATCATTTAAATTTATTACAATTTTAATAACGACATCTCTTAATCTTCAACAGAACAGTGAATTGTGCTGATTCCAACTGACGCTTTGCTGACAGAGAATGTTTTTATTGAGCTTTATGACCCCTCTGATCCTGATCTAAACCAGGTTGTATTTGTTTGGTCTTGTCAACTCTAAACTTACTCTGAAACTCTGAGTTTGTTCATCTCGCTTCATGTTACAGGCCGCAGGAGTCTTCGAAGGTTAAAAAATGGAATATTCTGCAATGGCCACATCAGTCTTCTGATAGATATTGACAGTTGTCTGGGGATTATTTTATGGCATCAAAATTTATATATATATATATATATATATATATATATATATATATATACACACACACAACTATTTAAATATTTAGTTTCATTGCCCAAAACCAGCTCCAGCATGAGGCTAAAAGCAGCCTAACATTATCAAAGAACATCATCACTGATCAGCCTAGCCTATTCTAATGCAAGTTTATGCATTACAAAAAAAAAAAAAAAACACTGGCGTTATAAGTGAAGCTATCTACACTGTCTACAATCCCCCACCTCGTTTTAATGATATTCTAATGGTCTGCATTGTGACATCATTGCATGTGAAAAACAAACGTTGTAGTCCTTGGAAAAACATTTTTTTAAAAAAACGAAATATCTCCCTTTGGACTGGACTTTGAGATTTGTAACTTTGTAGATCTTTTTTTTTATGCCCAGACATACACACTGACTAAAACTCACAAAGTGAAAAAGCATAATAGCACCCCTTTAAATGCAGCTTCAAACAATCACAAATGCGGTTGTAAACGATCCCAGATGCGGAAGAAGGGTCTTATCTAGCGAAACGATTGGTTATTTTAATAAAAAAAATAACACAATTTATATACTTTAAATGTCAAACGCTCGTCTTGTCTTTCTCTGCCTGGACTGTTTTTGTTCTGGTTCATGTCAGTTAGTGTATGTCAAAAAAAACTCAACTTTAAAAAACCTCAACTTAAAAATCGTCCTATATCACTGTTTTACCTTTTTTGTTAAGGGTGTTTGATCTTCTTTGCATGTTCATTTTATAAAGACTGTGTCGGTACTTCTGCAGTGATGTAGGATGATTTTGAAATGATTTTTGAAGTTGAGGGAGAAAATACGATTGGAGTTTTTCGACATACCCGAACTGTCTTGAACCAGAATACACAGAGTTCAGGGAGAGAAAGACAAGACGAGCGTCTGAGATTAAAAAGTATTTAATTTGTTTTTTTTTAATGAAAATAACCGATCATTTCGCTTGATCAGACCCTTCTTCCTCAACTGGGATCATTTACAACCGCATTTGTGATCGCTTGAAGCTGCATTTAAACTGCATTTTGGAAGTTCAAACTCAGGGCACCATATCAGTCCATTATATGGAGAAAAATCCTGAAATGTTTTCCTCAAAAAAAAACAGAATTTCTTTACGACTGAAGAAAGAAAGACATGAACATCTTGGATGACAAGGGGGTGAGTACATTATCTGTAAATCTTTGTTTCCTTTGTTTTGTTTTGTTTTTTTTCGTTTGGTTTAGTCAAGTTAGTTTTGCATCAAACTCAATGTTATTTTTGGCAAACAAGATCTGGCAGCAACATGGCATTTTTCGGCATAGGCGAGTGCTTTGCTTACCTCTCGCATCAAATCAGCTGCATGTCAGCAAAACACAGAGAACTATAGACCTACAATAGGAAGACACCAGAGCTGTGGAGAATCTGGAAGCTTCCGTAACTGACGTAGATTTACAGAAAATGATCGTTGTTTGTCAAAAAAAATATTTTTACGTACTTAACACTTTATCGCTTAAGATGTTTAAGTTACATCTTAAATGACAAGAGATCAACTTATAACCATGTTTATATTAATTAACCCACAAGCTCATCGACAGCCTGGGTATGTGGAGCACACAGCTTATATGGACGGGACACCACGGTTAGCCTGACTAGATGTGTTAAGTGTACCATGGTCGCAGAGGTTTTTTTTTTTTTTGGCTGCTTTGTACAGAATGTGAAGCTATTGAACAATTTACACTAATGCTAAACTATGAGCCCTAAAAGATTTTCTTATCCTCCAGTACACAACATCAGTATTACAGCCTTCATCTGTCCTAATAATAATTGGGTTAACATTGAAATGGCTGTAATTATGAAATGTTTCATCACAATGTCCTGTTTTTCATGTGTTTTGTGAAGTGTTTACAATACTCCAATCACTCAATATCTGTTACCTCATGTACTTCCATATATGCTCAATTTAATAACGGTCAATCTTTTCCAGTGTAATTAGCTGCTACAATCTGAATTGATTTTGTTGATTTGTACAATTGATTTTTCATGGTTGTTAGCACTTGTCCAAGGTACAAATCAAATGTAATTTTCCTTGATATAATGGAAGTTATGACCAGTTTTAGTTGTAGTGCCCTTGTCCACACCTGAGATCGGGGGCGTCACTAGCCCATTTTTACTAGAACACAAGCCCCAGTAAAGTATCACTAACAAATTCTTGAGCGTCAATGGGATTGACATAAACTGACCTGAGAATTCATATATTTCAGCAGTCGAGTTGTGTTTGTTTTCTCTCAGCTGTTTCCACTCAGCGATTACAAATTCAGGAATGAATCGCTCCTTTGATCTGATCAGTAAAACGGGTTTGCAAAAAGTTTAAAACTGTTCACAATTCAATTTGAGTCGTTTGGACAGTTTACTCATCGTTTGCAGCGGTTTTTCACATCACAATATTGATGGGATATTTCGTAAGACAGAAAAAGGAGCAATTCATGAGCTGAATATTTACTTACAATCCACTGTAGGAAACAAAACTGGCAAATGTCTTCTATCAGTGACGATGCAGGTAAAGATCATTTATATCCACATCCAAAACACTATTAAAAAAAAAAAAAAAAAAAAAAAAAAAAAAGGGCATCAAAGTACGGCCATGGTTTTTTGATGGGGGGGGCTGTGACCCAGCACTGGTGAAGGGACTTACTCAACGCCTAGGACACTAAACAGAAAACGAATGTAGAATTCAGCCAACTTTTAATTTGACTGAGAACTTAAAGCGCATGTTTTAGGAATAATATCTCCAAAAACCTGAACTGATCTCAGGAGAGGCAGGGCTCACGTGTGCCTCACCTCTCTAGATTGGCGAATCGCTCCCTCCAGTTCTCGGCGCGCTTCACCTCCCCGGTTTCTCTGTTGAGCAGCTGTATGCCGTAGAAACCAAGCATGAGCTCGTAGGAATCCAGAAGGCGACTCTTAGCCTCGTCGTTTTCCCTGAATGCCTGCGGACAACAGGACGAGAACGGCTTCAGCACCGTCCCGGACACATCCAGCGCACACGTACGAGACGACAGAGTTTCTGACACTTTATAAACTCACTTGGATTTCCTTCTTGGTGAGCTCTGCGGCCATGTAGTTCACCCCTGGCTCTCGCAGAGGAAACAACCTGAAAACAGAACAGCTTTACGTTTCATCTGCTTCACAAAACCCAAGTTAAAAGCAGACGTTGACGGATACGGTCACAAGCCCTCACGGAGCAAACAAATCGACGTGAGGATACGTTACCACTGAATGTAGGAATGAACTCTCTCCAGTCTTTTGTAGTCTGTTTTCCACTCTGTGTGAAACGTCTCAATCGACACATCTAAAGCCCACAAAAAAAAACACCATGAGGAGAGCTCAAAAACAAAGCAAAGAAGGGCAACACACCTGAACTTAGGGACGCGTTATTGCAGCTCAAGAGAAAGTACAGACGTACCATCAGGCGATGATTTAATTTCATTTAGATAGAATTTTAAATTAGTCATTCTTTCTTCTGGACACTCCTCTTCATTGATGTTCTGTAGGGAGACGATAGAAGATCATCACAGCAGCACGTTAGGGGTTTTTAATGAATTCAAAGAGCACTTTTTCATTTCATTTACAGCAGTGCCAGACTCTTACTGGATATCCATGTCTATAGTTCTGCATGTCCTTGGCCGCTCTGAGGTTTCTTGAAGAAGAGTTGGACCACTGAAAAGAACGAAGGGCCAGACATTAGCTTCAACTTCCTGCTTTAATTGGCTGCGTCCCTATTCCCAAACAACTGACGGGATTCAGTGAACCGCATACTTTAGTGTTTAGGCTCATAATCGTTCTACTGTGAATATTCAAAGTGCAAAGACGGTCTGAAGGGAATCGTCCAAAATGCATCGTATCTCGCTGTTTGCTCATACCAGTCATTGTAGGAGATTCCTGTGAAATTTCGACTACACTGCACAAAGCTGCTCAATCCATTCTTGCTAATTATTAACAGTATGCAGTTTACTCTCTAATAAACAATACAATGATTCCTGCACAACACCAGCTCAAATGTAATCTAATTCATTTATTCTTTCTTAATTAAGTACAAACCAATACACTTTTTGTTACACAACAGAGCTCTTTCTTTTAAAGATCTTTGTTTAGGTTCAGCTGTCGAATGACTGCGGCTGGTCAGGGTCAGCGGAGTAAGACGCCCTCCAACACGATCCACCAGCTTCACTTTTTGACCACAGATGGCACGAAATCACATGAATGGCTATTTTTAATTCTGTTTTCTTATTTGACTTTCGACGTGTGTGAGATGTACTCCATCAAAACAGTTCTGAGGTTAAATGATCTGATTTTGTGTCTCTGGAAAATAGTGATCTATGACATTTTATAAAGATCAACGTTTTTTTTTTTTTACGCTGATTTGTTAATGAGGGTTTTTAGATTTGGAGAGTAAAAGTGATGGGGCAAGCAGAAGGACCCTAGCGTTGTGTTTTAGCACGTTTCAGACATCTTTGCTTTTATTAAAACCTATAGGTCAGTCGAGTTAAGTCATTGCATGAGCAGTCATAGTATTGCCATTGTGGCACATCTTCAATTAAACTATGGGCAAATATGCACATATTCATATATATGTCACAGAATAGGCTAATTTTACCTTTCAAGCTAATCTCTTTTACTGGGATTCTGCTTTTTTATTGGTTAATCAGTTTTTCAACTAAAATAATTGTTTACTATTTTAAATTTTTTTCTCACAATATTTTACATGTTTTGCCATTACAACTAAATAAGGAAATGTTTCTGTTCTGTTTCCCACAGTGACACATTGGCTGATGCATCATCATCTTGCGCATGCTAACTTGTATCTAAATGTTACTTTTTTTTTAAAATAAAGCCACATACTGTATTTCTCACCCTAAATGTAAAATACCGTAAGGAAACGCTGTGGTGTATCAAATGTACATTATTAGGAAACGCAGGAAGATCATTTACTGCGTCGCTGAAGGCTAAAATTCAGTGGCAATGAGCCAAATGATTATAGGTCGTATCTGATATAACAGGATATTCCGATTAAAATCTGACAGTCATGCGTTCATGTGTTGTGCATCATGCTTATTGTTAGGACTGGAGTCATGAGCAAATGCTGTGAAAGACAGCCGCAGACCAACGGTGTTTCAAACAACTTGTGATCATCTGTGGCCTAATGTGACGTCCAGCAGATGATGTGAAGATCGGCTACGAGTGACGCACTTCCGGTCAGCGGAGCCGCTATTAAAAAACTAGCTAACGTGCTATTCTATCCAAAACGGTCAAATGTCAGAAGTAAACCAGCTGCAAAGAAATAACTCGACGGGGTTTATTTACACACTTCCCTCCTCCGGCGGATCTGAGCGCAGGCTCGTGTCCGTCTCTCACACGACACACAAACAGAATGAATCACAACACGCCGCATTAAGCCGACCGCTCCACGAAGCCAAAGCGCACGATTTGTAAACATTGCACAATGCAGTAGTTCATAGATGAATGAGAGAGAATAACGTACGAATGCGGGCCGTGTTTTCTTGCTGCGGCCGGTGTTTTCCAGCTCGTCTCCGTCGCTCTCCGTGTCCCAGGTGGAGTCATATTCACACACTAGATCGTCGTCCATCCCTAAAGATCATATGAATGATGATAAATGTGATCAATAACCTGGAGTTGGATGAAAATCCGCACAGCTCCATTGGATGTGCAGTTGTCCGCGGGCCTGCAGCAGCTCACTGACTCACTGACTCACTGACTCACTGCTCTCATCACAGTCGCTCCCTCACTCTCAGTGGAGCCTCATCACACCCGCCGACCGCTGCTGCTGCTCTTATCATCTCGCCATGTACAGCGGATTATATGCATTATTATTACATGCTTTTCGTATTATTATTATTATTAGTACATGGGTGTCAAACTCATGATTAAGTGCAACCATATGTGTTTTTTAAACCACAAAGGACAAACATGCTCACAATTAATCCAGAATGACTTCTGCTTTTATAACCCCCCTTTTTTTGGATCAAATAAAGAAGGAACATGGTATTTACCAATTCAAAGCGCATATGCCTGTAAAATACATAGATATAAACATTAAAAATCCCATGGCCACGGACCACCCATATGTTCACTGAACATATGATGCACAAACTGGAAACACCTTTGCAAAGTCAGAAGTCTAAATCTGATTGGCCGACTTCTGGATTTCAAGGAGCCAGGTGTGTGTGCAAATACATGCTGGATTTTAAAATGTTTCTGAAGGCACTCATTTTTGGAGCCTGTATCAGGTTTAAGGTGCTTGTATGAACATAAAATAAATGAACGTTGTTTGACATGATAGAACGTGTCTATATCTGCAGTAGCTATAGACTGTTGCCCGTTCACAACCCAGATAGCACACGTACGTCTGCAAGATGTCTGTTAAACGTCAATTAATCTGGAAAGCAGCTGCTGTGTACAAACGTCGGACAGACGTCTGTAAGATCTCAGTTTTACATACATTCTAAATTATAAACATCTTAAAGACGTCTAATGGACGTCTATTTGACATCTGAAAAGAAACGTCCTATAGACGTATTGCAGATGAGCAAACACTCTGAAAAATGCATCTTGCAGATGTAAATGCAGACGTCAAATAGACGTCTCCGAGGATTGCAAGTAAATATTACCTCAGGCAGCGCTATTGTTCTTTTTGTCTTAAAAAAAAATAGTTGAAAAATGAAAATGAACAGTTAAAAATATAAGAATTTGTGAACGACTACTTCTGAAACACAGACACGCACCAGACATGATCGCTGAAATATGATCAGGCGAAAATGACTTACAGATGAGTATACAGTAACTTCCACCATCGGACAAGGATTTGATCAGTTATATTTTACTGGGGAACGGCAGTATTTCACTGGAGAAAACTCAAAGGGAATAGATAGGGGAATATCTGTAAGCAGCAGATGTGATTACGTTTTAAAATACTGTCAGTCACATCACAGCCAGTTGATTTAGTAGTGTTTTCAGATCACCTGCATTGCTTGTGGGCACTAAAAATTACTGTATTTACTGAGATATGACTATGAGGAAAACAAACTGTCACTGGTTGCTTCACATGTCAATCAGATGGCCTACGTAGGTGGTCTTTGGCCAACTGAAGCAGCTAGGTGGGCGCTAGGCTGTTGCTAATGTGTATGAGGGGTTGCCGGGGTGTTGATAGGTGGTTGCTAATGTGATGGAGGCCAGCTAGTACGAGCAGAGCGGGTAAACTTCTCTGATGTAAAGAGGCACACCAGCGACTGACACTGGTGTCGTATGAATGTAATCTGGACGTCCTACATTCTTCATGTTGTCATTGTCATGTGACCTACCAGCAATATTGGGGAAAGTTACTTCTAAAAGTAATACATTACAATACTGCGTTACTCCATGTAAAAGCAACTAACGGTGTTACTAAGTTACTTGCTGTGTCTGGAGGCGTAAGGTGAATGTAAGGAGTGTTGTTCACCAGAGGACAGAGAAGGAGGCCTCTGACAGTTTGACAAATGTCAGCCTTGCCTTCAGTAAGCAAAGCTGCTCCAGCATGGAGTTAACTTCTCTTCAAATGGCCAATCATAAATCACTGCAAATGTGGGTAATCTAATGACGAAAGGTTTCTATGATTTATCTGAGAATAAGTCCCCATAACTAGGTAGAATAACATTTTAGTACAGCAGAAAACAGTGCACAGTAGATGGCAGCAATGGGACATTATTGTAAAGCAGATATTCCCTAACTTTTGATGTCAAATATTCCCATGAGGATCCCTGGAGATTTTAAATGATTGCAAAATCTCAACCGTACACTGACCTGCTCTTCGCTCTCTGCTGTTTTATAAACTCACGTGGATGCAATACATTCATATTGGTGGACTGTATTATAAATACCCTTATTCTAGTGAAAATACCAGAGATGGCTTGAAAACACTTCGAAAGAAATATTCTCGCAATCGTGTGTATTTATTTAGACAGCTCAAAGGAAGCAGATGACAGCAGCAGCAGACTGGACACTGTGAGGACCAATGTCAGTTCATGAGCAACACAATCACATAATCACATGATGTTTGAACTGTCATTGGTCACTGATGAACTTTGATGTTGGCTCGACAAGGCTTCATCCGTGTTATATTAATCCTGTGGATATTTTTTTTTTTTTGTTCTGCGACTTCTATTTTGTAGTTTACGTGGATCTCTCCTGTCTCTGTTAGTTTCCATGTTTCTCATCAGTCAGTATTTGCAGCTTGTTGATCTTTTACCCATGTTTTTCATATATACAGTATATACCTTAATATGTAAGACTGCATACGTTGTATTGCAAACAGCACTCATTAAGTATATACAGTTCTGTAAATGGATGTGAAGAAGGTTTAATCAGTTTTGTGTGAATGCATGTGAAGGCCTGTTCTTCCATTTTGGCTTTGGCCACATGGCAAAACGTGTTTCTCCTGTGAGAGGAACATACGGTTCGGGCGTGGGGGTCACCGTATGTTCATGTTAACCCCCCCTCTTGTTCTCCACGAGTGGTAGCGTTGTTTTATTTGATGAAAACACATCTGCTCGTTGTCCACAAAAGCCTGTTCAACTTTTCTCAATTTCCACACATCTGAGTGAAACGGCTTCTTGAATGTGAAAAAAAATGTAGAGCAGGATTTTGTCCCTCAGGAACCGAATGAATCATCATTTGATTGCTGATCTCATGTGATTGACAGTTTTCCGGAGAGTAGAAGATAATACAGATAAATCATGTGTAATCACCAGCACTGGCTCTGCACCCCTTTACCTTAATTCATTACTTCAGACTCATGTGCCCTCTAGAAGCTTATTGTACCATCTCAAAGAGGCACACAATCACTTTTACGGACTTTCACATTACATGAACCCTCCTGGTGAAATGACCTGCCCAACTCAATCCGAGTCCTTAGACATCTTCAAGAATCAGCTAAAAACACATCTCTTCCATCTTTATTTGACCCTTTAACTCTAGCACTCTCTATTCTAATTATATTCTTAAAAAAAAAAATAATAATATATATATATATATATACTTGCCCTTTTAGACTTATACTCTATTAATTTACTTACTACTTGTTTTCTTTAAAAAAAAAAAAAACTAGCTTCTCTGTTCTTTTTGTAAGGCCTCTAACACTAGCTTGCCTTTTCTTTTTCTATTCTATCTGTTTTCTTTTTATTTATTATATAATTAAAAAAAAAAAAAACCTTGCCTTGCTACTGAGACTTATGACAAGTCACTTGCCATAGCACTTGCATGTCATTGCTCTTTTGTTGATTTTGATTGCTTCCATTGTCCTCTTTTGTAAGTAGTTTTGAATAAAAGCGTCTGCTAAATGTCTAAATGCAAATAATAAAACTGAAATATTCCGTAGTATCAATTTTGCTTTCATACATTTTTTTCACACGTCATTAATAACAAACAGACGCTCAAGCACGCTTGCTTGACGTGTGAGAACTGATGCGTTTCGTTCTGGTTATTGTGCAGCACATTTGAACCATTGAGGCTTGTTTGCTGATCAGTGTATATATGTGAATGAAAGCCTAAATAAATCGGTTCATCATATAAAAACAGCTCAATTCACATGGATTTGTGTTATGATCTCTTTATGAACTTTTCATGAACGGTCAGTGGAGGGACAGAAGTCTCTCAGATTTCATTACAAATATCATTTGTGTTCAGAAGACGAGTGAAAGTCCTGCAGGTTTGGAATGGCATGAGGGGGCGTAAATGATAACAGAATTGTCATTTTTTGTGTGAACTATCTTTTAACTTTAACTTTCTTCTTCTTACAGTGTGTAACAATATAGTTTTGCAGTTGAGTCTGCAACCTTTTTGTCAAATCTAGACCTTGGCCAACTTCAGAATTTAATTTGTTCCAATCCCCCCAGTCTGACAAAGCTATTTGTAGTACAGAGCCCTGTAGTGTATCATGATCATAAATGCAAAACAGACCCTGCCAGTGTCATTAGGACAGAGTAATTAGTATTAGTACTAGTATTAGTATTAGTACTGCTGAATGCTTGTCAGTATGCATGTGGTCACAGCAGCTAAAGAGACAGCAAAAAAAAAAGAAAACAAGAATAAAGAAAAAGAAAAAGAAAGCGAGAATCATTTACTGCTTTTCACTGACTAACTTTAATAAGAATGTATGTTAAATTTATTGAATGAAGACTATGCAGCGTTTCATTTTAACATTTGATCACTTTGTTCAGTTTCTGTAAAGAAGGTTCTTATATTTAGTAGGCTGCATTGTTTTCATTTGAATCTTTTTTTTTTTCTTTTTTTTCCTATGTACTATTAGTGATGTTTGTCATTTTCTTCTTGTTTCTTTTATGAATGACTTTTTTAACTAACTGCTGTTTGTTGACAGTAGAGGTGGACAGTAAGGAAGTATTTTTACTTTATTCAAGTAAATCTAAAAAGTGTCTGTAGTTTATCAGAGTGTTTTTCTTTGGAAAACTTTTACTTCACTACATTCCAAAGCTGCATTATGTTTCATAAATAAAAGTTGTTTTTTGTTCACCTTCTGTTCACCTCAAGAACATTAAAAATGTAGTAATTTTTGTATATGTAGTAATATTTAAATTAATGTTTACTTGAATAAAAGTAAGAAAGTAGATTTCCAAAGTAATTACGTATTAAATGATATTTGATATGAAGCGTAGTGCAGAAAAAAAAATACAATATTACGCTTTGGAATGTGGTGAAGTAAAGTAAAACACTATGATAAAGCAGAGACACTTGAAAAGTAAAAATGCTTCATTAATTTACACCTTTGTTTGATAGTGAAACAGCTGTGCAAGAACAGATTGAAGGGTCATTTTAGGGGTTTAATGAACGCAGCGATGGGTCCTTTCAACAACGTTTTGCTTATGGTCACGGCACAGCTGGAGCAGCATAACCGTATGTGAGCGCTCTGTAATGATTGACATTAGGGCTACACACTAAAAGTCATTAGGCCGTATATGAACATTTCAAGCACACGCAGCCTTTGAATACAGCTCACTGATGCATCGGTGTACAGTATGTGCGCTGCCTCACGAGACATGAACCATCCACACATTATCCATTTCCTGTGCTCATTCACATGCGCTCGTGTCTGCCTGTCTGTAGACTAGCGTAGAAGAGCTGGATGTTAAGTCCGTGGCCCGGATCTAATCAGTCGTGGACAAGATGCCGCCAATGGCATTGTTTTTTTGTTTTTTTTTGGCAGTTCCTCATTTTGACTGCATTTGACGTTGTCTCTACTGTAACTATCTCTAAAGTTTGCCTTCTTTGGGCTGTTTTCTCTGCCGACACGACTAACAGGACAGTTAACACGTCTCCGCGTGTCACACACTCAGCGCACCAGCAGCGGCTATAAATAGCATCATCTGCATCCAGAGACTGTACGACTGATTGGCCTCAGCACTGGACTGCTATTTCTGAATTCGGTTACCATGGCAACAGCTGTAATGAAGAGGAGATGATAATAAGTCAGATAAAGGCAGCTCATATTACACGTTCAGAGTATTCTGCTCATCTTTCCATGGTAGTCACTGAACTCTGTGATCTCACCTAATGCCTGATCAGAGAGAGAAAGAGAGACTTTGGGCTGCAGGATCTTATTCTGAATCCTGTTGTACTGATAAATAACACTGTGTATTCAACTGAATTCTCATCTGATACCAGTGTAATGACTTCTTTCTTACAGGACCTAGAAGCCCCTGCAGCTGATCCAGCTATTTCTAATGCTCTCGATGCCCCATGTCGAGGACATTTAAGAGGGCATATTTTACTCCTTACTCATTTATGCAGAGCGGCTTTTTGCTGAAGACAATGTCTCAAGCTTCCATAATACTATTTATAAAGAAGGATAAAGATCCCATTTCTTGCATTTGTACAGGCCTCTCTCACTTCTGAACGTTTTATTGGTAAAATATGCTTATATTTATTCAAAATATAAACTAAAGTCAATAAATGCTGTAGAAGTATTGCTCGTTCTTAGTTCATGTTAACTAATGTAGTTAAATAGTTTCACTGCTTCTTTGAAATTGAGTTGAATGGCTGATATGTGGCTGGTATGTTTTTGTTTTTTTCTGTCCAGTGCCATTGTAAACGCTGTTTTGACTCTATTTCCAGAACGTTTCAAATCAAGGCTGATGTTTGCCCTACTACTGCAATCTTTGGGTTCTCAAAGTTTCATCCAAGCAGCCTTCACTTCTCTATTGGCTAGACAGTGGATTTTATTTCTTTGTAAGTCCACCAAGCTTCTGGGTATTTGACAGTGGCTTGTATTACATATTTTTGAAGCTAAAAAAGATAAGATGTTCTGGATACGCCAGCTGTGGTTCTTTCCCTTTATAAAATTTTTAACAATTTCTCTGAATCATCACTACCCCAGGTTTTTATTTTTAAGTGTCCTGTTTAGAGTCGTAACATCTTTATTTGCTGTCCAACCAAAACGTATATGTATTATTGTTGTAGTGATTTTGCTTTTGCCCACCAAGGGAGGTGAAATACTGTAGTGATGGGTTACGCACCGTTGTCACTCCAGCGGTTACCAGCACATCAGGCCACTTCTACCCTTTTACCTTGGCAGTATGAGAACTGTCCCAACTGTTATTTACAAATGAATACACACTGGAGGAAATCGGTCATCTGATTTATCTGAAAGACCGGTGGGATCTCTAACTTGTAGAGCCTCTTACTGTATTATCAACACAAAGAAAGACACACGTGTGATCTAATACATTTTATTGACAAAAGACAAACAAAAGTAGCCAACAACTACTAAATGAACAGCATGAATGAAAAAAGGAATAAAGTGCATAAGATGCATAAAAAAGGCAAGGCATTCAGTTGGGTGTTGTTGATTTTGTGTGTCTTCTGGGCTAGAGACTCGGAACTTTCTCTAGTTCTGTCTCTCTAGGATGGAGACTCAGGACGCTGCATCTGTCGTTGTCTCGCTGGATGAAGACTCTGAATGTAGGGCATGTCTTTCCTCACAGACTGGAGGCTCAGAACGTGGTTAAATCTGTTGCTGCCTCAAAAGCTGGAGATGCAGAACGTTATGTGTTGCTGTCTCTCCCTCACGGCCCAGAGACTCAGCCCTTGGTGTTTCTGGTACTGTCTCACCTTCACAGGCTGGAGACTCAGAACAGCGTATCTGCTATTGACTCACCAGATGGGAGACTCAGAACTTTGCTGATCTAGTAACACGGGCTGGAGACTCATTATTGACACTATTTTCCTATTTAATACAATAAAGCTGCTTTGACACAATCTGTATTGTTTAAAGTGCTATATAAATAAAGGTGACTTGACTTGACTTAAAACTAGGGAATTTTGTTCTGATGTACAGCGAAAGACTGTTGAGCTTCACAAATTCAAAAGTGTCTGTAAGAAAAGAACTAAAGCATTGAAAACTCCCATTTCCACCATCAGGGCAATAATTAAGAAGTTCCAATCAACAGGACATGGTACAAATCTGCCTGGAAGAGGACGTGTCTCTATATTGTCTTAAAGCAAGACAAAAAGGATAGTTTGAAGTGGCAAAAACTGTCGAAGGATCACAGCTAGAGAATTGCAGAAAATAGTTGAGTCTCGGGGTCAGGAAGCCTCCAAAAAAAAAAAAACAACAAGAAAACAAATTGCTCTTATCCAAAAAACAAACTCCAGCATATTCATTAGCTACACACCTCTGGAATACCAAAGGGGACCGGCTTTTATGGTCAAATGAAACTTTTTTTTCAGATGGGTTTGGTACAAGTACAATAAGTGTAAAATAAGTGTAATATAAATATGCTGCTGGATCTTTAATGTTGTGGGCCTATTTTTCTGCCAGAGATCCTGGGTGTTTTATTCCGATAGACAGCATCATGGATTCTGTCAAATAACAGCAGACCTGATTGCCTCTGTTAGAAATCTTATAATGGGCCTAGGCTGGATCTTCCATCAGGACAATGATTCAAAAAGCATCAAACCAACCATCAAAATCAACACAAGAATGTGTCACTGAGCATAAAATGAAGCTTGTGCCATTGCCATCCCAGTCTCCTGACCTAAACCCTGTAGAAAATGAGTGGGATGAACTGAAGAGGAGATCTGGGAATCTGAACGATCTGGAGAGTTTCTGGATGAAGGAATGAGCTCTGGTCTTTTGTCAGGTGTTCTCCAAAATCATCAGCCATTATAAGAGAAGACTCAGAGCCGTTATCTTGGGAAAAGGATATTGCAAAAAGTATGATTAATTGTGGCCAGTGTGAATTAGAGAAAAACATTTGTTTCTTAATTAGATTTTACCCCTGTTTTAAATTCTCATTATCCAATGAAATTTCGATTTTTGTAATTTTTCTCTTTTTTTGATAAAATGAAAGACCAACAGGATTAATGACTGCCGCACACTTGCATTAATGTACAGGACTATAACGACTGAAGACAAAAAGTAATCACAGAAGTAGCAAACAAAGCAAACAAACATCACATCTTCTTTTATTCTTTCCTTGACCATGTGATCACAATCACACTTGAGAAATTCTAACTAACCACTCAGTACTTTCTCCTCTATGATATACTCAGCACAGTGTCTGACATTCTGTGTTGGTCATCCCACATTTTCCATGAGCTTGCTGTACATTATGTGCAATCAGATTTTACCCCACTATTTCAATTTAATTGCAGCATGCTTGTGTAGTGCAAATATGAAAATATAAAGTTTAACATAAAAAACTCCAGATTTAAGTTAGTAGAACTTGAGAATCTTTTTAGGTTTCATACACACACAGGTATTTTAATAGCACTGAAATGGTGTTGTTGTCTCTTTGAGTTATGTGGTATGATGCATACATTTAGAGAGCATGTGCACTGTTTACTGTCACTGCACACCAGAAATCCAGTTGTGTGAGCTTTGTATTATATATTTATTAACTGAAATACTTTGCTAATGGTGCACTAGTGCTCCCTCATGTGGTCTGTGTCTGTTGACCCCGACCCCCATTTATGAGCTGACTGAATTCACTTTCCTGTAGACGTGTGCAGATGTGCTGTTTTGACTGTAATTGTATTAGTTAGCTTAGAATTTCAAGTTATGCAGCTTAACATGCTTGTGTAGGGGAGAGTGGGGACGGTTGCAACACTTTTTGCATTTCCTTTAGTTTCTCAGGGACTGTTTGAGTAGAAAGGCAAACTTTTAGTACAATAAAATTGTACATATGTTTATATATGTACAATACTTGATATAGACATAATATAACATGATATAATATGATATAATATACTTGAATAGACAGAGTGAAATGTTGCACCTGACCCCACAACAGGGGACAGGATAAAGGGCTAATAGAGCATGTGCAGTATAAATATCATCACTGTCTGAAAAAAAAAAAAAAACGTGTTACAACTGCCCCTCATTGCAACCGCCCCCACTCTCCCCTAGTACAAAAATCCAAAATGCAAATAGTCACTAAATGCGGACATGCTCCGCTAACATTTGACAACCAGAAACCTAACAAACTTTTGTTGTTGTTGTTGTTAAATGTTTTGCTTTTAAAAATCTTTCTGCTTGATGAAACAAATATTACAACATTTATAGATAAGTGTCCAAAAAACGTTTTGGGCCATGGTAAGTCACAAGCCACTCATTTTACAGATTCAGCAGTAACTCACTAGAGAGCGGTGATCGCAGTGCTGACGAAGCTTTGAGCTTCAGCACCGCGGACAGCGACGAGCAACGCCTCCTCACATCTTCACACGTCAATTGTGGTTTTCTTGTTGGTCGAGCCCGCACTGATCACACACCTGCAGTAACCGACAAGAAAATCTTCCCACACTTTAGGGTCTCGGCATGTCTTGTGACTGACCGTGCGTGCAGCTGGACTACAGGAAATTTTATTGGTCGCCAGTCATGACAGATTCAGTTTCGAAACCTCCTTCGCACGATTTGCGCAGAACAGGAAGACTGGTTTAAAACAGGAGAGCTCAGTTAGTTTGATCTCTAGCACACACCGAATTTGCCTACAAAAGGAAACGAAGACATGCAGACGACGGACTATATTCTTCTTCCGATATGCGTCTAAACCAAAACCTGGATTCTCTGTCACTCGATGTTTCGTAAACCCCCCAAAAGCCCACAGACTGAGCGCTAATACCGATGCACTGAATCGCGCAACCTGTTCGAGCTCCTCTGAAGATGAAGATGAAGAAGCAGAACGTGCGCACGCTCTCGCTCATCCTCTGCATGTTCTCTTACCTGCTCGTGGGCGCCGCGGTCTTTGACGCCTTGGAGTCCGAGACTGAGAGCGCGCGGAAACGCATCCTAGAGCAGAAACGCAACGACATGAAGAGGAAGTATCGTTTCACTGAGGATGACTATCGAGAGATCGAGCGAGTGGTGCTGCAAGCAGAGCCCCATCGCGCCGGCAGACAGTGGAAATTCGCTGGATCTTTTTACTTTGCCATAACTGTCATCACCACCATAGGTGAGTTGCAACGTTTAGCCTTTTAGAAGGAAAAGAAAAAGAGCACTGCTAAAAAGCAACTGTTGCAAAACTTCATTTTACAGTGTGCTTGTTACACGGTATAAGCAGGGGAGACGGGGGCAGCTGTAACAGGGCACAGTTACGCACTCAAATCCTCCAATAGGAAACGCGCTAGAGTGATGACACTTGACCTGCACAGGTCTGTAGGATTCTCTCTGCCTGTGGAAAAGGAGCAAAATCATTTCACCATAGAGGAAGTTACTTTTTGGATGTAGAGGAGAGTGGGGTAAGATGAGCCTTCTTATGTCTATGACAAAGGGTTTTAAAAATATGGCTTCTTGTGGCTCAATTTGTCCCAGGTTAGGGGTACATTGACCCAAGCCAGGGGGTAAGATGCACCATCTGGGTGAAAACTGACTTCTGATTTAAACTCATGTGAAATTTTAAATATCAAATTTCATTTCACAAACAGTCATATTTCTTAAAGCTAACTTAAACAAAATAAAATAAATCAAATAAAGTTTAATTTTCAGTCTTTAAATGTTTGCATTTCTGAAACTATGTGTTGAACACCAAAGTTTTAACTCTCCCAAAAACAGACTAAACAGAAGGTCTGTGGAGTAAAATTAAATAAAACTGAACTAGAGTGAAGGAATAAATGTCACTGAAACAAATAAATATTTTAGTCAAAAGATTATTGCCACGGAAGCTTTTCTGCAATGTCAAACCGGCCATTAGGAGCTACAGGTGGAAAGATATATATGGTTGTAATGTTGAAAAGCATCTTCTGGTTCACTTGTACACCGTCCCTATCAAACATCTCTATATATGATCAACTAAACCATTAACATACCAGTTTATACCTCAGACATCTAGCTTAACTTCAGTGCCTTATGGTGGGGTAAGTTAAAGTGTTGGCTCAACTTACCCCACAGCATTTGGCTCACTTTGTCCCATAGCTGGCATTTTGGAAAATGCATCATAGGCAATATTTTTAGACCTGGATAAATTTGTTTTGATGCTCAAATTTTCCCTTGACAAGCCAAAAAACAGTTTTTAGAGTAAATGGGTGCCTTCCACTCTTCCCGTGTGTTTCTCCTTTTCACAGTCTGGCAGAAATGATGTGTGATTCCAAAATACATGGTCACATGACAGTAAAAGAGTACAGTTGCCAAGATACAGGGGTTGGGTCAACTTACCCACTGGCTCAGTTTACATGACTGTGAATTTAAACTTACATACATTTAAAAACATCTTAATGTTTTTTTTTTTGTTTTTTTTTCCGATGTAAATGTTGAATTGTAGGTGTAATGGAGCTTCTAAAACTTTCCAGGGAGCCAAAATAGTTTGCTCCCATAATGGGCCAAATCTGACAGGCCAAATGTCTTTGTAGTTGTTATTCTGCTTTGTTCAGGGTTGCAGCGGTGTACTTAATCATGACCAATATTTTGCCATATAATAGATCCATTACAGACTCAGACCCTGATTATGTATTCTTCCCTTTGGTCTAAGTAAGCATATCTTTTTTCAAGCAATGTGGCAGAAAACAATATGACTTAAAAATTACAGAAACACATCAACTTCTGTAAGCGTATCTGAGCACAGGCAACCTTTTCTCGCCAGATGTACAAAGACTCGCATGTGGATGAAGACAATGACAGGATGAGGATACAGTCTTCAGTCAGAGTCTACAGTGGTGTTTGTTTTGTTTAAGATCTTCATCTTAGGAAGATTGCACTTGTTCTTACTATCTAAGATTCCCTGTGCTTTGAGACAAAGAATATACTTTTGTTCAGTTGGGATACATGGGCGTCTAGATCATGGGCGACAGATGAAAACAACATCCACATCACACAAGAGCTATTATCTACTTCCAGCTTATGAAAGCTTTTGAAACTTTCTTCACCGCTCCTTTTTCTCACTGCGTGAGAAGTAGCAAACTCAATAATAGCTGTGTTTCTTTGAGGTGCTACGAAAGTATTTGTTTTAGCCTAAATCCAGAAAAAAAAAAAAAACAAACAAAAAAAACAATGGCTGTCAACATAAACAATGAATATGTTAGATTTCTGCTGTGAGTTTAATGTGAAAGCAATGTTACAAGTGATTCTTCCTCAGGCATCAAATGTTGATGCAAGACCACATGTCATCTCCCAGAATTCATAGTCCAACACAGCTTGCTGTGAGTTCAGTAATACAGGCTGTTAAAAAAAACACAACAACCCTGTAATTTGTTACTTATTAGTGTAATGAGATGGTAACACCTCATTAAAATAAAGTGTAACCAAACGTGCAAAGCAGCACTGACAATCTGTCCTATCTCAGTTCAGTATCTACAGAGCATGGGTTTCCACGATCTCTGCCTTAGTCGTCCGATCTAACTGAGACGTTTCTTCGTCAATGCTTTTCCGCAGGTTACGGCCACGCGGCACCCGGCACAGACGCGGGAAAGGTCTTCTGCATGTTCTACGCGGTTCTGGGCATCCCCCTCACGCTGGTGATGTTCCAGAGTCTAGGCGAGAGGATGAACACGTTCGTCCGCTACCTCCTCAGCCGCGTCAAGAAGTGCGTAGGGCTTCATCGCACAGAGATTTCCATGGAAAACATGGTTTTGGTGGGTTTCCTGTCCTGCCTGGGAACTCTGTGCGTGGGGGCCGCCGCCTTCTCGCACTTTGAGGGCTGGACGTTCTTCCACGCCTACTACTACTGCTTCATCACGCTCACCACCATCGGCTTCGGGGACTTTGTGGCTCTTCAGAAGAAGGAGGACCTCCAAGAAAAGACACCTTACGTAGTCTTCAGTTTTATGTACATCCTCGTGGGGCTGACGGTGATCGGAGCCTTCCTCAACTTGGTTGTGTTGAGGTTCCTCACGATGAACAGTGAGGACGAGAAGCGGGACGCGCAGGAACGGGCCTCGTTGAAGAGGGGTCGTAACCTTACGGCCTTGAGTTTGGGGCAGGACAATCACTGCCATAGCAACCTGTTCTTGCCCATAGAGGAGGGCACCAGCTGCACTAACCTCATCCTGTCCCCGGCGGAGGAGCGCGGGCGATCCAGGTCCCGACTGAGCTTGCTGTGCAGCTGCGTTTGCTGTCGCTTGGGTCTCTGCGACAGCTCCGCCCCGTCCCAAAACAAGTGCCCAGAGTGCAATATTAACTCCGTGTACTACAACTCTGTTTCCTACAAGATCCAAGGCGGCTGCTCCACCAGGAACAATACGCTTCTGTCCTCTCCAGGCAGCACGCTTTCTCCTGGGCTCAGCTTCAGAGACCTGCCGCGCTTCAGGAGGAAGTCAGTGTAACAGCAGAGGACTTTCAAAGCGTCTATTTCGGACAGTGAGTAAGAGCATACATTTTGTAGCACGAGTTCGTGAAAGAGAGTTTGAAAGATGTGTTTTTAAACATTAAACAGCAATGGAGTATTTTCCATTATAATTAGGGTTGGGCAGTAACAGAATACATGTTCAAATTCACATTATCCAATTGAAAATGTTTTAATGCATCATGTTGCCTTTAGTGGAATCTTTTTTTTTTCTTTATCTCTAAAGATCATCTGCATTTTGTCCCTTTCAGAATTAATGTGTAAAACTGATATTGGGGAACAATAATGTGTCCAAAATAATGTGTAGATGTCATTTTTCCTCTAGAGGACCCTTTGTGTTACATACTTCATTAGTATCCACAAATTACAAACCGCTGTGTAAATGAACAAGATTCATTTTAAAAGTAACCTTCCCAACCCTGACTATAATGTGAAAGGAGATTACATATATAGCAACCATAACAATATCTTAAAATCAAAATTTTGGGCATTTTAAACCTGTTGTCATTCAAATACATACCGTGACTGTGGAGAGAAACACTGATCATCTCAAGCCTTTAAATGTCCGCTGTATTAAATTAGGAACTGCACAAGTTATGCCATGTGATGTTTTTACATGAGGTGTGATGATCTAAAAATGTGAGATTTACTGAGAGACAGATCTCATCATTGTGCCTTTGAGCGAGACACTGAACCCCATGGAGGCGACTGCGGGAGAAGTTTACAGTGTGGTCATTCACTTGTAGGTCATATTCAGTACGAGTACTCGCTCGTCAAATACATTCAAGTCTTCTGCTCACAGACGTCAGACATATCAGTATGAATGTACACAATTGGGAAAATCATATTTGGTTTCAGTATTAAAGTTTGTGCATGTTTTGCTTGTTTTGCAATGCTTGCACAATATATAACGGAAGGTTAACGCATTTGGCTATGCTTATTAATTTACTGTGTTTTCTTTTTGCTTTGTTTTTTTTTTTTTTTCTTCAGTAGTTTAGCATGAGCATGTAACCAGAAAAGGAAAAGTGTGTCAAAGTGAATGTGGAGATGAAACTGAACCTCTCTGGCCTGCAGGACACTTTCATTGTGAAAGTCTAAAATTTAAATTCTCATGGAAATAATTTTGTCAATGAGTTTACAATTAAAAACCCTCAGCAAGATGTGCAGTAGGTTTTCATCTGATTGTTTAAAGGGGTCATCGGATGCTCATTTTTCACAAGCTGACATGATTCTTTAGGGTCTTAATGAGAAGTGTTCCTTTAAATGCTAATGAGCTCTGCTCACCCCGCCCCTCTCTTCTGTGGGTCTGTTTACATTAGGCGCATTTAGCCGTGAAACTTGCTAACTAGCACATTATTAAGAAAGGCGATTTGCAAAGATACATAAAAAACCCCATTATACTCACTTCTGCTGTAGGTGAAGCTGCATCACGAATGATTCATGCAAACATAGACGCATTTATGTAGATGGCCGGCACATTCCTGGTCTGTGTGACGTTACACCGTCAAGAATCTGAGAATGGCTTGATTTGAAAAAGGGGATATTTCTTATTACAAAAATACCACTGGATGGATTTTTATCATTATAGGGTGGTTGTGTACACACACTGCCAACACACATTAATGTTCAAACAACACGTAAAAGTGAGTTTTGTATCCGATGACTCCTTTAATATTTAAGGAGAGCCACTTGCTGTAAATCTTATGTCTATTAACTTCTATGGTAAACAATTGTAAACAAATAAACAATTGTTACACGTCCTGGTTTTCATTTGTTGCTTACAACAGTCAATAGAAAGAGTGAAAAAAAAAAATGCAAGAATGTCTTTTTACTGGGTAATTTTCTCATTTTTTTCTGAGCAATTTTACAATGTAACTGTTGTCAAAGTAATTTTACTGAATGAGGGCAGAATCGGCAGGTCAGTTGACCAATGAAATCAAAGCGGGGAGGGACTTGGAAAACATTTGAAAATTTGTAATGTTCTTGCTATTTTGTTAAAAATTTAATAACCTAAACAACCCAGTGAGTAGTATATAAGACTGTATTAGGTAATGCATGTCTATTTTGCACTGAACTAGCAACTCAGATAAAGCAAGAACATTTGGAACAAATGTAGAAACTTATTGTCATGTTTGGTCTGTATATGACATGAATGAACACATGGCCAAAATTTTGAGGGTTTCTCTCTTTTTCGTTTACAATTCATTCATTACTAAAAATGTGACTGGCAGCACATATTTCCCTCTCTGCTTCCTCTTAAGAGCAACAGCCATTACCCAAACAAACTCCACTTTGCTAACCACTGAGATTGTACAAATTCGCATGAATTACCCACCAATTCGCCAAAATGTTAAATAGTTATCAACTGCCAGGAGAGGTTAAGTTGGTAATGACACTACAATTAAAAATAAATACATAAATAAATCCAGCTGTATATATATATATATATGTATGTATGGTATATATTTGCAGCTTTTAGCCTCTTGTGGAAAACAAGGAACTTCCTGATGATGTCCTGTAAATGGCCTATTTAAAAACTATTTTTCATAAACTTCCCACATTGTGAATATTTCTGTGTATTAATATATTCCATTTGACTTTCTTTTTTTCATGTTCTGTCCATGTTGAGTATGAATAAGATAAAATAGAACGAAAAAGCAATGGAATGTAGATTGTTCCTTTTTAATATTTTATCATGTTACATAAACGCAATATCGTACATCTAATGTGTAATCTAATAGAATACATAATGGACTACAGTTTTCAGCGTGTAATTTAGAATTCTGTTTGGTGTGGCACCTCGACTTCTGCTTATCTGCACAAAGTTGAAAAAATCCTTAGACTGTCATAGAACACAAGGAAACCAGAGCAACGCTGAAGGACAGGGATGGAAATTCATTTATTTTTTATTTTGACCAATAAAAAAAAAACCCTCCATATATTACAGAACAGTGAAGATGGAGATGTAAGATATTTGTTTAAATGATCACAAAAGTCTTTACAATTGTGCTAACTAGATGTTTTCACACAAGTGCGTATACTACATACTGCATATGCATACTCAATATCAGTAATCAAATTACAGAAAACAATACATTTAGCTAAATAAACACGAGTATCCCGCGATTGTCACAGTTTATTTGTGCAATATGGTATAAAAGCTGTTTAACAGCCAGTCATAATTATCTTTAATGTCAATTTGCCACAGTTTTTGAGTGTGCTGTCCCCTTATGGGTAAATCCATCTGTAACTACCATTAAAAATGTTTTTTGTTTTTTTTTTTAGGCATAAATAACCCTAACATTTGTTCATATGATACCGTATACAGTGTAAGGCATGAAAATGTCTACATTCTAAACACTCAGTCGCCTAAAACATGATGAGAACAACATCACGCCGTCATGTCACGCATTAAACTGCAGAAGAAGATCGTACTATACACAGAAATAAATATACGCGCGAGGATTCCAAAAAAGAAATCTATATACAACATATTATATGAGTAAATCTGAACTTTGGCTCTTTGTCTGCAATTTTGCGTTCCCTTGATAAATAAATGAAACTAAATAAATAATAAAATAAAAATGGATATCTGTGGTAGATCATTATTTCCATTTGTGCCATCCACTCACCCGTCCATTCAGACAATCGGCAAAACTTAAAGTGCAAAATAAACAAATGATTCCACAAAAAAGCAAAAGTATCTGACGCTTCTGTGTGCTGGTATAGAAAATAAGCTATCCTGTATGACAAAAGTAGGATTAAAAAATAACCTCCAGACCCTGGTAACAAATGTCATTTATTTATCACTCGAAAAGGTCACCGTTTATAGAGTTTGATTTTGATTCCGTATCAAGCCTGTGAGCCAGGGCTGGTGGAGAATCCTCTGTTGTTCAGCGTAGAGAGGGATGTACACAAAAGCCTGCCCCCAACATTACCCATGTTTCCTACCATGTGTCTCTTTATTGCTGATAGTTTCCATACTGGCCCTTCACAGAGAAAAAATATATAGACATTTAATAAAAGGCATCAGCAATGTGACTACAGCTTTTTGATTTAAAAAAAAAAAAAAAAAAACTACGGTTGACCCAAAAATCTGAATATGACAAATATTGTCACTTGAAAAATGAATGCATGCCTTATGCGTTGAGAAAGGGGGTGAAATGACCCTTTCATTTCTGGGCTGGGTTTGGGATGCTTACAGAACATATTGCTTTGTCACCTGTACAGGACAGTAATAGTGCTCACCTGTTCAAAAGGGTAGGACCTCTGTGACTGAGCGGCTGGTCCTGGCTGTATGGAGCGGTATGATGGGTACTGCTGACTCTGGCCCTGCTGATACTGAGGATATTGGGAAGAGCCGCCCTGCCCTGGACCTTCACAGCCAGAAAGGGAGAAGTCAGTTTGCTGCATATAATCTGTAGAGATCAATTCACACCGAATGAAATCAGTCCGAATACAGGACTTTAATCCTGGATGGTGTGATGCAGTCGGTTACCGTATCCCTGAGGTTGAGCGCTGTAGCCGGCTTGGGACGGGTACTGCTGTTGGCTGAACGTCTGGTGCGTCCCAGAGCCCTGCTGGTACTGCGTCTGCTGTTGGCTGTACTGAGAGTTTCCTGAAACATTAGTGAGATCATACATGAAGGGGGAACCGAATACATTCCTAGTCTATTATAATCTACATGGCATTTGCAAGCCTGCTATAATGATGATGATGATAATGATGATGTCTACTTGTTTTTTAATTCATTTGGTAGATTATAAAGTCGTGTAATGGGATCACTCTGCAAATATAAGAAAACCAACATGAAAAAATGACAAATGAGTAAGGAAAAAAAGATTGATTCTAGTTTAAATTCCAGTTTCTCTTCAGAATTCCGCTTTCATAGATTTGTTCTTGTGTGGTGCATCAACACATTTTTTGATGGACACCACCAAAGTAGTGAAGCTGGGGCCAGTGTATAATGTTTGATGCTATTTAAATATTTTAATGTGATCTCTGTACATTCCTTGTGCCGTGGCAAGTACAAAGATTCCACACCTCAACCTTCATGAGCTCGAGATGACATTACTGTAATGCCTTATTGGGTGGATGTCCTGCATCGATACGCTTCAGCTGGTTCAAAATGCCGCAGCTAGAGTGCTTACTGAAACTAAGAAATATGACCACATCAGCCCATTTTTTTATCTTTATTTTTAAATGATCTACAGTACTCAGCATAGATGAGCACAACCCCTTCTGAACCTTAACAAATTCAGCAATTGATCTATTTAGAAGTTATATTAGGGCTCTTTGGAGATGTACTGTTCCAGCACCAGCACTCAGCGCTCACAGTCGCCTCATCATAACTAATCATGCTCACCTGTTCCCTCATCAGAAGCACTATAAGAGCACACCTCGCAGTCGCTCGTTGTTTGGCCTCGAAAGTGTGCACAGAATGTTACTTGTGATACTCACCTGAATGTCTCTTGACCCACTCATCCATCACCTGCTACTCACCTGGATACTCACCCATCTACGTTTAGGCAGGTGCTCTTCTCTGTTCCCGTCACGTCCTGCACTTCTCGTCACCTCCAAGTCCTGGTTCCTGCAAAGACTTCCAAATCAGTCTCCATTTACCATCACTTACTCAGTTTGACTGAATATTCATACTCCAAACCTGTCAATAAATCTTTTCTAACATCTGTTAGTTTGTTTTATCCTGACAGTCTGCTCGATCGATTGTCAATATTATTCAGGAAATCATAAAATGTTGCATTGCTAAAATAAGTAGCAATACAACATTTTAAAAGAAAACAGTGGAAGAAAAAAACTGTTTTAAATATGAAAATTGAAATTTTGAAAGAAGAAAAGAAATGTGATTCTGCATCTATATGCCATTGCAAGGTAAGTTTGATGCAATAGTAAGAAATTATTTAAATAACTGCATAGTATGCAATAACTATATTTACAAATATTTCATTTCAAACAGCCGGGTTTTATTACATTATACAAATTCAAAATTTACCTTACCTAAACATAGTTAGTTATCTTTACTTATTAGATTTTATTAAGTTACAGCTAATTTTAAGGCAAATAAAACAATTTACTTACTGCTTTGAATTTTGATTCTGCAGCAAAGCAATGATATCTCGTTATCCATCATTATCCAGTCTCGTGGAAAGTACTTTCTCTTACAGAAAGGTCTTAACTGCTAGATATCATTACTTTTCATCTCTTTTAGAAAAAAAAAACCCCCTAACAAACACAACCCCAAGTATTTATTCAAAACAGTTGCTAAATTAACAAAAAATAACATCAGCAGGTGCAGACATTTCCCAAAAGCACAGTAGTAATGATTTTATGAACTACTTTACTTCCAAGATCGATAATATTTAAGATAAAATTGCCATCATGCAGCCGTATCACATCAGTGCACTGTAGATCCCCTGAGGAACAATTTAACTCATTTTCTTCAATAGGAAACATGTATGTTAGACCCTATTCCAGAAGTCATAGATCTTCTTTTGAATAATTTTATTAATTCATCACTGTCATTAGGATATGTCCCCAAAACCATGTGAATGAAGAGGTATCATATCGATCACAAGTGCAGTATGGAGTACCTCAAGGTTCAGTTCTAGGACTGTTACTTTTCACGCTTTACGTTACCCTTGGGAGATATCATTAGGAAACATGGTGTTAGCTTTCACTGTTATGCTGATGATACTCAGCTCTATATTTCTTTGTGGCCCAACAAAACATACCAATTTTTAAAACTAATGGAATGCATAGTTGATATAAAAAATCTAGAACCTCCACATTTAATGACCTAAAACACTGTCTAATATTTGATGGTTGCTCTGTCCATTTTCGTCATTAGTTAGTAACCTCGGTGTGCTATTTGATGGCAATCTTTCCTTCGAAAACCACATCTCTAGCATTTGCAAAACCACAGTTTTCTGTCTTAAGAATATATCTAAATTGCGACCTATGCTCTCAATGTCAAGTGCTGAAACATTAATTCATGTGTTTATGACCTCAAGATTAGATTATTGTAATGCTTTATTGGGTGGTTGTTCTGCTCGCTTAATAAACTAGAGTTCTTACTAGAACCAAAAAGTATGATCATATTAGCCCGGTTCTGTCTACACTGCACTGGCTCCCTATTAAACATCGTATAGATTTTAAAATCTTGCTAATTACTTATAAAGCCCTGAATGGTTTAGCTCCTCAGTACCTGAGCGAGCTCTTATCGCATTATAGTCCCTCACGTCCGCTGCGTTCTCAAAACTTTGGCAATTTGATAATACCTAGAATATCAAAATCAACCACGGGCGGCAGATCATTTTCTTATCTAGTGCCCAAACTCTGGAACAATCTACCTAACACTGTTCGGGATGCAGACACACTCTGTCAGTTTAAATCTAGATTAAAGACCCATCTCTTTAACCTGGCTTACACATAACACATTTCTATAATTCAAATCCGTTAAAGGATTGTTAGGCTGCATTAATTAGGTCAACCGGAACTGGGAACACCCTTAACAATTTGTTACATCATAAGAAGAATGGCAGCTACACTAATATTCTCATTCCGAGGTCACTGTAGCCACCTAGCTCCAGTCTGTATCCAGATCAGATGGTGGATCAGCACCTAGATTGTCATAGATTGATACCTGAATGTCAGCAGAGACCATGTCAACTACATGAGCCCTAGAAATGTCACCTAGATGGTCATCGCAACAAGACTACGGGGGCCAGATGAGTCCTCTGCACAATCTGACTTTGTTGCAGCCTTAAATTAAACTGCTGGTTTCGTCTGGCCAGAGGAGAAGGGAACACTATTGCGGCACACTATTTCCCTGTTAATACTGTAAAGCTGCTTTGACACTGCATTGTAAAAAGCACTATATCCAAGCCATACTCCAAGGTATTTGATAGAATCAACTTCATACAAAGAAGTACCGTCTTTACATGATATAACACAGGAATTACTTTTAGGTTTAAGTTTCTGTCTAGAACCAAAAATCATAATATAGGACTTAGTTTTATTAAGTTTGATTCATTTATTGTCCAAAAGCCAATCTTGTAAAATATTAAAACCATACTGAAGAGATAACTAGAATATCAGAATTAGATACATATATGACAGTGTTATCAGCATAAAGTTGAACTTTACAATTATTGGAAATTCATGGTAAATTATTAACACAAATAGTTAAAAAAATAAGTGGTCCTAATATTGAACCTTGGGGCACGCCTCTTTGTTGAGCCAAAAAAATCTGACTTATTCCATTTAATACTACACACTGTTTTCTATTATGCAAGTATAAATTAAACCACCTAATTGCATTTTCAGATAAACCAATAGCATGAAGTTTATCTAAAAGTAAATATCGATTAACTACATTAAAGGCTTGGGAAAAATCAAGAAAAATCACACCTGTGAGTTTACCATCATCAGCAGCTGAGAACACATCATTAGTAAACTTAAGCAGTGCAGTAGTTGTAGAATGATTGGATCTAAAGCCAGATTGATATGGTGATCAAATATTATTAATACTTAAATAATCTGTTGTAAAAAGTTGTTTGTATATTAGTTTTTCAAAAACTTTAGATATAGAACATATTATAGATATAGGTCTGTAATTATTGAGTTCAAGTACATCACCTCCCTTGTACAATGGAGTAATATGTGCACATTTCCAAATAGCAGGCAACTCACATGTGGACAAAGACAAATTAAATAACTCAGCAAGTGGATACTTAAGAATATGAGAGGATAATTTAAGGAACTTATTTTCAATACCATCCAATCCAACACCACTAGACCCACTTAATTCATTAATAGCATCCTGAACTTTGATAGGTGAAATCAACCTAAATTTAAAAGAACTACTACAAGATAAATTATCATAAGTAGTATCAGTATTCAAATAAGAGTCAGACACTAAAGTAGAACAAACTGATGAAAAATGCTGATTAAATAACTGAGCAATCGATAAAGAAACATGTAATATAGTATTAACTCCAATTTGATTAATTGAATGTTTATCTGAAGTACTAAATAAGTGTTTAATTTTATTACAAAAATATTTTGAGTTCTTAAAATGCTGAGAAAGACCTTCTTTATAATAAGCAGATTTTGCATTTTGTACTTTTGTCTTACTCAAATTTCTCAACTGCCTATAAACTTCCCACTTTGCATTACTTCTTGTCTGATGAAATACTATGCTTCATCCCTTTGCCTAAAAAGACTAAGAATTTCAGAATTAATCCAAAGCTCCTAAAGCAGTCAGACATTACACCTGCCATTAAAAATCATTAGGATGTGAAACAAGTATCCAGTCAAGAAGGGACTGTGATTGAGCACTAACTCTAGTTGGCTGAGTAATCAATTGCGTAAGATTTAAACTATTAAATATATTTTTTTCTTTGTCAGATGATTTATCCAACCAATTCTTATTGAAATCACCAAGCAATAGTATTTCATTTTTTATCAAAAATAGAATTACTACTGATACAAGACAGCAAATAAAAACAACAACAGTAAAACAAAGCAATTGCATAATTCATTCATAGCGCAACGCACTCTGGGAATGAGTGAGCAGCTATCCACCTTAATGTTTAATGCGGAAGTAAGCTGTTTTCTGGTAATGTGTTAGACGTCCGGTTCATAATCCACCATAGGGAAATAAGAGAAGAATATCGAAGTGCGGCAAACGGTAAAACAGAAGCCAGACACACACAAAAAAAAAAATTTACAAATGGCTGCACCCACTCTTATGGGAAGAATAAGGTGGACACTACAGTGGTTCTCAATCCTGGTCCTGAGGGTCAGATCATCTGAGATCATCAGCTCATTAGTTCAGTTCATGGATCTCTCTCCTAATGAGTTGATGATCTCAATCAGGTGTGTTAAATAAGGAAGACATGCAAAATGTGCAGAGCAACGGACCTCCAGGACCAGGATTGAGAACCACTGCTAAACTAAGTCTAGAGTAAACAGTAAACAGTTCAGGATCAAGTACCCCCTACAGTTCTTCTTTAGTTATTAGAACTCTTGTGTATGTAAACCATAATAACTAAGCATTTGTCAGCACAACATACTATTTCAACTACTAATTAGATTTTACAGTGTAGTTTTCACGACATAACATTTTAAAAAAAAATTTTATTCATTTATTTTTTTTATTTCTTTTTAATTCAGTGCCAGTCATTTGGACCTTGAATACATGCCGGGTGACTTTTTGGAAAGGGATTGAAAACAGTTCAAAGAACAAAAACAAGCAACATTTTTGACCAAATATAACATTCACATTATCATATGTAGCCATGATGAGGGAATAAGTCGCTGTCAGTAACTGATCCTGTCTCAACACCAGGTGTGTGACAGTCACATATGGTATGTATAAAACTGCACCAAGTAAACTTGGGACTTTCTCAGTTTTGGCCCTTGAAGTCCAATGTTCAGTGTAGTAATTTTAGTCCTGGAGAGCTTGATTCGCTTTTTAGAGACAAACTCCTTGACTGCCAGAGGTGAAAACACTAAAGGTTTTAGCCTTGGCAATGTATATAAGCATGTGTTTGGTAACGAATACTCATATTTTTTCTATGAGGAGTAATTCCCAAGCAGTTAAAAAAAAAATGATGAGGCAACATTGCACATCAATATTCTGGAAACAGAGAACGTACTCGGTTACTGTCGTAACCTCGGTTCCCTGAGATATGGAAACGAGTACTGTGTCGCTAGACGCTATGGGAAAAAGTCCTTTTTTCTCCTTGACTGAAGCTTTTTTAATAATGCAGTGAAACTGCACGGACATTGGATCGTGCAGTGAAATGAAACGAACCAATGACTCTGCAGCAGTGCTGCACGAGCCTACGTCACCATAGGATCCTCAGGTTACTTCGACTGAAGCAACGACTAAGTCGTGCAGTGACATGGCACGGCTAGTAACGCAAGTACTCGTTCCCTTATCTCAGGGAACCAAGGTTACGATAGTAACCGAGTACGTTCCCTTTCGATACTACACTCGTACTGCGTCGCTAGACGCTATGGGAACTGTTCCATACACGCCTTGTCATGGTAGAGGAACGACTAATAAACTTTTGCCCAAGCACCCTTTGGGGGCCTAGAATACAGCAAAAATTAATATAGCCTGCAGATGTAGCCTGAAGTTGCTCCCATGGGGCCCGCACAATCCTCGGTAACCCAGGAGCGTGCGGGCGGCTCAGTGCGGCAACTCAGTCATGCACAGAACTAGCTCCATTATACAGAAACCACCCTCGTCTGTAGGGCGGGGACGTCCAGGTTGTAGAACCTAGTGAAAGTGGACGGCCCAGTTGGCCGCCACACCACTGCAATGGACACACCAATAGACCACGCCAAAGACGAGGCTATGCCTCTGGTGGAGTCGGCACATACCCCGATAGGACATTGCAGCCCCAATGTGGAGTAAGCTAATGTGATAGTGACTATCTACCTAGAAGGTCCCTGCTTCACTGGATGTCTTTATTGCAGCTACCGAAGCAAACAAAGAGCTGTTCCGACTGCCTAAAGGGGGTGGAATGCTCAGTGTAAATCCTCAATGCCCTGACCAGGCAGAGTAAATTCAACTCCTGGTCCTCCTCTGAGGGAGGGAACACAGAGAGCATAATTACTTGTGTCCGAAAGGGAGTTGAGGGCACTTTAGGTACATATCCATGTCTCGGTTTCAAGATGACTTAGAGTCGCCTGGTCTGAACTCAAGATAGAAGGGGTTTACAGAGAGTGCCTGTAAATCTCCCATATGCTTGACTGATGCTAAAGCCAGCAGCAAAGCAGCTTTAAACGTTAGGGGTTTAAGGTCTAAACCCCGTAATGGTTTAAAAAGGCGGGCCCTTCAGTGCCCTCAAGACCTTAGAGAGGTCCCAAGTGGGGATAGTGAGGGGACGAGGAGGGTTCAACCTCCTGGGTCCCTTCAAGAATCAAACAACCAAGTTGTTCCTGCCTGCCTACTGACTGGCGTGCTATTGGGGCATTGGAAGCTGTTATAGCAGCTATGTAAACCTTAAGCCGATATGTCACAGGAGGCTGGGTCTTCGCCGCAGGTTGAACACCAGGCAGAAAGAACAGACCATTTAAGAGCGTAGAGGCATCTTGTAGATGGAGCTCTAGCTTGAGAGATAGTGTTCAGAACACTCTCTGGGAGGTTCACAGACTCCTGTCCAGAGACCAAAGGTGCAGAGCCCACAGCTTGGGCTGGGGGTGCAATATTGTCCCATTCACCTCAGAGAGGAGGTCCCGTCTCAGGGGAATAGGCCAGGGGGGGCTGCTACAAGCAGCTGGCACAGCTCTGAGAACCGATGTTGGTTTCTCCAGAGAGGGGCCAACAGAAGAAGCTTGTGCTTCTGTTCCCTGACTCACCTGATTACTTGAGGGATCAAGAACATCAAGGAAAAAGTGTAAAGGAGGAGCTTGGGCCAGCTGTGGGCCAACACGTCCCTGTCCTTTAAATAGTAAACTGGACAATGAGAGTTGTCTTCTGAGGTAAAAAGGTCAACCTCTGCCTTGCCAAAGATCTCCCAGATTCTCTGAACCATCTGTGTGTGAAGTGTCCACTCCCCAGAGGGAACATTGCTTCGTGATAGCATATCTGCACGTACGTGCGTTGCCCTCAGCGAATGCAAGTTAAGCTGAGCCCATTCCAGAAAGCGCCATCGTACAGAGCTCCCCAACCCATGTTGGAAGCATCTGTCGTGACCATCTTCCTGCTGCACACCTCTCTCCATCCATTGCGAGTCCTTCCAGGGGATCAGGGCTTTTACACAGGCCTGGTCCACCCTGATACGCAAGTGTCTGTGACGACACGCATGAGATGGAACCCGTGGTTTTAACCAATACTGAAGGGGCCGCATACGAAGCAGGCCCAGCCTTAGCACTGGGCCGAAGTAGCCGCACCCATGCACTTTGTATAACTGTGAGGAACTATGCACAGTACAAAGAGAATGTGCGTATACTGGGATGCCACTCCCTTGAAGGCGAATCTCAAGAATCGTCTGTGAAAGTAAGTCCCCTGGGCAGGCTTACAGGAGGATCTGCTTTAATGTAATCATCCTGAACGACCGTCTCATGAGGGCGTGATTCAGGTGTCTGAGATTGAGGATGGGCCTTTGACCACCATCCTTCTTGGGGATGAGGCAGTAGCTGCCATAGCAGCCTGACTCGCTCTGAGCTGGGGGGACATTTTCTATGACTCCTCAAGCCAGCAGATTCATCACCTTGGTGCACAAGACATGTGCATCCTTGCTCTGAACCAAGGTGGAGACCACGCCGCTGAACACGGGTGTCTCTGAGCGAATTGAAGTGTACAGCCTTTTATTATCCCCAAAACCCAGTCTGACACTCCGGGGATGGCCTGCCAGGCCTCAGCCCACGTGACAAGGGGTTGGATTAATTTTAGTGGGTTTAGCTCTCTTTTGAAAACAACAAGTTTTATTTGCCCGCTATCACAGCGGATAGTTGTGTGGGCACATGAACGGGCCCAGTATTCACAACAAACATATGCCTTAGGCACCCGAAACTGAATGGGGTGCTCTCAAAAAATGCTTTGCTATACTTAATGCTCTCATAGTAAGAGCAGTCAGCCCTGCACGCGCTGCCTCAGTGTGGGCGTGGCCCAGACGGGTCAAACTGGAAGATGTCAGTGATAACAATCATTAGTGACAGCATTCTCCATTAATCCATCTAAAAAGATCAGACTGCTCATTAGAAGAGGAGTACTGATGATCTTTATGTGTAAACACACCGGCAGATGAAAAGTGCTGTGCGCTTTCTCTCAGATTCCCCCGTAGCGGACGAGGGGAGGGACGGGACCGTGTTCATTGAGCCGCGAGCAAAGCAGCCCGAGACATAAACATTCGTAGTGAAAGCGTGTCTGTCTCAGCGAGTGCAGCCTCAGTGTGGGCATGGCCCAGGCGAGAGGCGCATTCAAATATGAAGCTGTCAGCGATATAGCATTAAGGTGACAGCGTTCTGCTCCGATCCGCTCAGAAGAGTTGAGCCGCTCAAGAAACGAGAGGCGCCTATCCTCACGTGTAAAACACACTGGCAGATCAAGGCAGTATGGAGTATGGCAGCGTTCTGCTCCGATCTGCCTAGGAGGAATAAGCTGCTCAGTGTAACGAGGGGCGCTGATCCTTGCGTGTAACACAGCCTGGCAGATCAAGTGAAACACATAGAATGTGTGTCGGCATGAGAATGCTCAAACCTGATCGCTCAACTCGCGAGCTCACCGTTACATCCTCAGAGAAAACTGGGAGGAAAGAAACAGGAGAGCAGGGGAGGTGGGGCCGCCTTCCGCGGGAGAACAGGGGCAGACCGCTTTCGTAGAGAAAGCAGCCCGTCTCCCTTAGCGACACACACACACACAAATGCAAAGCTGTCGGTAACAGTGCTCTGTTCCGATCCGCCTAAAGGGATAGAGCCACTCAGTATATCGAGGGGCAATGATCCTCACGTGTAAGACACGCAGACGGATCAAAATGCCGCGGAGAGAATGAGCACGCGGGCTCAGCGCCGGCGCGAGATCGCTCGGTTGCATAGCTCCCTGACTCCGCTGTTTTATTCTACGAGCTTTGAGAGAGAAAAAAAGACAGAGCTGGGCTGTCTCCGTGGAGGAGGTCGGCGACAGAGAAGAGCATTCTGTCTTAGTGAGTGTGCACTCACTGCTCTTCTGCACTGTGCATGCTGCACGAGCCACACTCGCAGCGCGACATTTACAACAACGTCACTACAAAACTTACCTCTTAGAAATAAGCTCTTTAGGCTCGCCGGATGGCGGCAGGGGAATCAGCTGGGACTGCTGTCTCATAGATCAGCGAAGAACATCGTCGCTGAAGGAGAAGAAATCTGAGAATCCTATGGTGACGTGGCCGATTATATAGCCGTATGGCCCTGCCCCTTCTGGCGGGCCACGGCAGGCTTCGTCGCCATAGGCTCGTGCAGCACTGCTGCCGAGTCATTGGTTCGTTTCGTTTCACTGTGCGATCCAACGTTCGTGCAGTTTCACTGCATTATTAAAAAAAGCTTCAGTCAAGGAGAAAAAAGGACTTTTTCCCATAGTGTCTAGCGACGCAGTACGAGTGTAGTATCGAAAAGGAACTAATGTTTTGAACAATGCCCCAAGAAGTAGGCGCTACTGAGCACCCTGGCCCTGCCGTACTTCCAAATCAAGCCAGTAAACACACCAAAGAGCAACAAACAAAAAAAAAGGTCTCTGCTTCTTCGTTGTATGAAAAAGTTTAAGAGAACAAAAAAAGGGAAAAGAGACAAAAATATAGATATCACAAAGATCGAGACTTTAAATGCTCACTCTAAACTACTGGCAAATCTCAAATTAGAGCGTACGCTAAGCGAAAACTCAAAACCATCCATAAACGCATAGCAAACTGAAATAATGGACACATGTGAACGCGAGCTTGCAAACCACATCCTGAAAAAAGCCATGTGACAACTGTGGTGAACAAGCCATATCAGTTCTCCACACAATGGAGTCCAACATCAACAAAAGCATCCTTACCATGAACACTGTACCTGCACAATTTACCTCGATCAGGCCACTTGTGGCAGGTAGACATACGTCCTTCTCAGCCAGTGAAAGACATTACACAATCCATGCAGGACAGAGATGCTCTTAAAGTGCTGGAAACAAAGTCAAAGAGAGTAGAAGTAGATGTGGTCCATCGCTACGCAATTCCTCTTTGCAAAGGAAATGCGAGCAGAATCTGTCATGGACCGGCATTTGAATCAAGAGCTTTTTGTCATGGTTTATTACCTATTATATTTTGCATCTCAACAACAAAGCTTTTGTGTGAGGGGTAGTTTTAGGCAAAGGGGATAGAAAATACAGTTTGTACAATTAAAAAAAACATTTAACATTCCACATATAGAGGGTGCCTATAAACCACATTTACCAACGTGTGTGGTAAACCCTATATTATAAAAATACTTTTTTTTCAGTCTGCTCCTTAACATACTGGAGTTGGAACTCACCGCCTTCGTAATAGTGTTGTGACGACTCGTCAAAGGGTCTCTCATAACTCTGTTCTCCATAGGAAGACTGCTGATAGGAATACTCCCCATGACCTGTTGAGGGAAAACATAATAGTACACACCCACAAGGAAAAAACAGCAGAACAAACGGGCCTTGCAGCTCGCAGACATTCAGACAACTGCTTACACATGAACAAACTCGTCTGTAACGCAAAAAGACCAGCACACTGTTATTTGTCGTCTAATTTAAAAATCATGTAAATTAAACAACAGAATTTTAACAGATTTGTTGATTGACCTTATCAGGTATGATCGTTCATTGTGTTGCTATAAAAGTTGATATTTGCTGTGTTTTTGCCTGCTAAGGAAGGCCTGTGGTTCATTAATATACATACTTCTTTTTTTTTTTTGGAAGCAAAAATAACAGTACACCAGTCTTTTTGCATTTCATCTAAACTTTCTTTTGATCGAGCACCTGCTTAAGTGATTTTGGATGTGCGCATCTGACTTTGAATTGACATACACAAACTCAAGCCTCAAATGAACTTTTAGCCCAGCAACAACAAAACGAGGAAGGAAAGCCAAATCTGAAATTTCAGCACACCAAAAGAAAGAAAGAAGAACAAGAAGAAGAAAAAGATTTGCAGGCAATGAAGACACTCTGAAAGACGCTTGTTGCTCTCAAGTCTATTTTAGCAACATTTTTAACGGGAAAAAATAAATATTACAGACATAAAGACATGACTTGAAGATTCCGAGATAAACGAAAGTAGAAACAGGTAAGTGATGTGAAATGAATGAACGAATGAATGTAGAAAATTTCCGGATGAGAGCTTGGTTACCATCTGAGTAATACTGTTGGCTAACAGGCTCGCTGGAGCTCTGAGCGTGTCCATACTGCTCTCCGTAGAACTCGTCCTGGCCCATGTACTGCGGGGCTGATCCTGTAAGACAGGCGACACCACGGTTGGTTAATCAGCCGATCTGACAGCAGCTTCGGAAGAACGGACTCGGGAGATTTTGGGCTTCTCTGAGGGAGAGAAAGTGCTCTAGCTGTCTGTAGGCAGAAGATATTTTGGCATCTTTCTAAATTCAAGACGAGCGAGTTATCAGTATTCTTGAACTGGATAAATCTAGATGCAAGTCTTTAATAAGACCTCTGTGTAAGCAGGAAAAACTTCATTTACATCAGTATACAAGTCATAGTAACCTCCGTTCTCTAATTATAATAATAATAAATAATAAAAGGAAAGAAAAAGAAAACATAGTGAATGATATGAAATGCAGATGTTCTTTGTATGTTTCAATAAACCAATTTGAATTATCATCATTATTATTATTATTATTTATTCAAATAAGTAAATAAATAAATGCATGGATATATGGAGTACTATAGTGGTAGTGTGCAGAAACTCCAGATATCACTATATCCTTTCAAACGTAATCCAAATCATACACATTACAGTTACATTCAAATGACACTAAGACCCAGGCTACTTGTTAATAGTCAGATTTATTATTTGTCACATTTACAGTCTCACAATCCGAACAACAGCATTTAATGGCCACACTTTAGTTTGGGGACCAACTATTACCAAACTATGACTTTTGCTGCTTATTTATAACTATTTAAGTGGTTGTTAAGCTTAGGTATCGGGTAGGATTAAGGGATCTAAAATATGGTCATCAATATGCTAGTATTATGCATGCTAATAAGCAACTAGTTAAAACTGAAAACTGGTCCCAAAACTAAAGTGTTACCCATTTAACTCAGTGTTCCTGGTTATGCATTACTTAACAAGACTTCATCACCAAAAAACAAAACAAAACAAAGTTTAACAAAGTTAAATAAATAAAGTTCAGTAGTTTATGTCTAACATTGTGGGCCTTTGCAGAAAAATCACACAGACGTGTAAATTCTCTCTTAACATACAATCTTTTTTTTTTTTTTTTCCCATGCTGGAAGAAAAAGAAAGTAACTTTAAATTAAATAAAAAAACAAACAAAAAACAGGCAAATAAAAAAGCCATCAGCCTTTTAATTTTCCTTCCCCTATATCGTGACCGCCGAGGTGATTTCAGACATATTACAAATGACCTATTGATACTGTAAGCCTCGACCCCTTTAGTTACTGTTGCCCACTCAGACCAACAAACAGAGTTGCCATCTGTCTTACAACGACAGCTGTTTTTGATAAATCTTGGACATTCATTACAGAAGTGCATTCAAACAATAAATTAAAATCAATGTATCTTGTATTCTCATTACTAAGAGCCGTGGGAGCGGAGCGAGGCCGGTGAGTGGTGCAGGTGTCCCTTAAGGAGGGAACGGAGAGGGAATGGCTCCTCAGTATAAACCTGAACGCCACCATCTTATATATCCAAATATTCAGGGAGCGGCTAGACATGCAAATTCCACTTGCCAATATTTACTGGCTGTTTCTTGTACTACTTAGAGGTGATTGGGCTCCCAAGTGAGACCCCTATATGTCAGTATCGACGTAACGTCTCCATTCCATCCTTCGAGGAACGAGGGTTACATACATAACTGAGACATTCCTCTTTCAGCCTGCAGACAGCCTGTCTCTGAGGTTTGTGTCATACCCATTTGTTTCTTTGTCTGAACTGTTCTTTTGGTGGCATATTACACTAAACATGCTGTGGTAACATTTTGCAAAGATGGTGGGCCTCCCTAGTACTCTTTCTACATTTGCCAGACAGGATCACTCCAACAGCTGGGACACATCTCAAACATCACAACTTGGGTGTAGCTGTAACCTTGTGGCACTCAATACATGGCACTCAGTTCTAGATTTTCTCTAAAACATCAGTCACAGCTGCCCTCGTGTCTAGTTTATAGTTGACTGCAGCCCCATTAACTGTAATTCTGTCCATTCAAAATCTGTTCAAAATCATTCTCTCCCACCTATTTAATGTCCTGTGGAGACACAATTTTGTATGTTTAAAGGTCCAGTAGAAGATCTTGGAAAATGCTAACAACTTTTGCCTAATTGCACTGAAAGCTAGCGTCCAGCCCTCCCAGCAAATCATCATTCAAAGCCACGCTTCCCGAACGCATCTACGAGGACAGACTAGACGACCAGAGACAACATTTCTACAATACATTGTAACACCATTACATTGTTGAAATGTTCAACAGCCCAGAATAGGAAAACTGTGTGGTGCTAATAATGCACGGGAGATAGGAAGATGGTAGATTTTCCCAAAGTTTAATAAAACGCCTCACACATCGACACACTCGTCCACATACATGGGGATCGAGCGAGGAGAAATGTACACAAGCATGTATCCAACTCAGGTTACAAACAGAAAGGAAATAAAAAAATAAAGAGAGACAGATGTTGGTAGAGCGAGTCATCCCTTCACCTTTCCAGAACGTACAGGCACACGTATGCACAAGCGCAGTTGTCAGTCTGACACAAAACTACCGTAAATGCTCTAGCAGCGTTACAACATCACATGTCATTAACTGTGAGAACACTTTATACTTACAGTTAGTAAAAGTATAACAATACCAGGAAAAAGATCAGGTTGTTGCCTGCCATTCTCGCTCTATCTGCATAGCGTTTCCACAATACCCTAAATTAATTGCACTTTTGTCTTTTTTTTCCCTTTTCCATGATTTCACATGCATTGTTGTCTAATTTGTTTTCTCTCATGTTGGAATTCTTTGTTGTTTTTCCTCTGTAAACAAGCAATTTTTATTCTCTTTACAATTCTTTTTTTACATTTCAAAAAGATGTTTGCCGCATGTTGCATTTGAAAATGCACATCATAAGCAATAAGGGTGGGAATCATTTGGTATCTCACGATTGAATTCATATCGATTCTTGGGGTCATGATTTGATTAAAAATCAATTTTTAGACTTTTAATTATGATTCACAATTTTTCATACATTTTTTTTTTCCATACTGGACATGAAACGCACCAGTATTTTGATACAAAAATGGTTAGTGCTGACTCAAGAAATTAGTGTTTTCCATTAACTAATAAATCAAAAATATTTTACACTTCCCAAATCCAAATACTGTGTTCAGAAAGGAAATGATATGTACTACGAAATCTGTAAGGGGAATAAATATGAAATGGTAGGAAAGACATTTCAATGCTTTCTCTCACAAATATTTTTATTGGAAAATTATACTGTATGTCATTGCGGGCATCAGAGAGCCGTTATTAATATGTGGGGCACTGAAATCACGTTTGAATGTGCACTTGCTTTTTATTTTCACTTTGCAATCACTCGTATTCACAATTCACAATCACCTGTACTCTGTGTATACTCAGGAGCGGAAAGATTAGGGGCCTTATCATATACCTGACGTCAAGCACGACGCAAGTGTTTTTGCTACTTTCAGCCCAACGCAGTTATCATTTTAACGCCCCATTTTTTAGCGCCCCTTTGTTTAAATAGCAAATGCACTTGCGCCCATCTGTTCGCCCATAGGTGTAGTTGTCTGAAAACGAGGTGTGTTCAGGCACATTGTTGGCGCGTTGCTATTTTGAGACAACTAAAAACAATTGCGCCATTGACCACTTAGAGCTGACCTATTATGCCCCTTTATACAACATGTAAAATAAGTATCTGATGTCCTGTCACTTTGGATGCAAATGAGCTGGTGCTCAAGGAGAAGAGGGCAGAGCTTCAAGAGCTCATGCTGGTGCTGGCCTTCGCAAATAAACTATTAGTCCACTATCCACTATTAGTACAAACCTGTTATCTTGGAGATTTCGATCTTGATTCAATATCAATTCATAATTTGACGAGTCGGCTGCCTCCCCCCTAATTATCATCGTCACCCCGTCCGTAATCGCCGCCCTTCACCAGGCTCCCGACGGGAGTGGGTGTGCGAGAGAGGAGGGGCACTGAAACAGCCAGGTCTGGCGGCGTGTGATGCGGCACACCTGATGTGAATGAAGCCTCATCACCGCCGCTGTTAAAATGCCGAGCGTGCCTCTCCTCAGGAGACTGGTCTCTTCCCCGTGCATGCACGCTGGTGTCCTCGTGGGTCCAGGAAGGGAGCGTAGAGGGATCGAGCGCCGCCGAAATGATGGACGAGCTGCCGGACCTGCGGTCCGGACGTAAGCTGCACCCAGACGGCTGCGGGCTAGGATGCCGGGCCGCCGGACTCCACCCCTTACCTGGACCTTTCCCTTCTGAACACTGCCCCTCCTTCATGGAACCCCTGCACGTCGAGGACACCAGATCCCCTATTTATTTTGGACACTTTTATATCCCCTTTTGGACACTTTTGTTTATATTGTTTAATAAAAGCCTCTCCGAGGCCTGACGTCACGCCAACTGTGTCCGTCGTTTTGCTCCTCCCGCCACAATATGTATACTGTACATATAAGGGCATAAAAATGGTTTGCTGAATGCCTTTTTAGCACCATTTGGTTTAAATTCAGTATTTGCTTGCATTCACTGTATGTACGTATACAAGTATCATTTAAAAAGGGATGTAAGTTATTCACTTTTTGAGTTCACATTAAAAATTTAGTTTTAATCGTGTCTAAATGAAAACTTTGAAAAATGGAAAAAAAAAAAAAAAAAACTCGTTTTGTTTGTGTTTTCCCTCCCCATGTGCATCCCCGAAAGCCCGCAAGCTCACAAATGCCCGCTCCTGCCTCCTCCACTGCTGTCGTCTGACAGCCCCTCTGCTCACCCTCAGCCCACCGTCTATACGGTGTGAACTCCGCGGGGCTGCCATTCTCCATCGTCACCATGGCTGGACAATCCCTCACCTCCGCCTCCAGCCTCAGAGTCCTAGACTTTGCCTCGGCCTGGTAAACCAGCGGCTCCATCATGGCTCCTAGCTTCCTCCTCTCCACCGGGCTCCCTCATCCCTCCGGCTCCGCCTTGGTCTGGCGTCGACCATCCTGAGCCTCGGGACTCCATTCCTCCGGCCTAGCCTCGTCCCTCTGGCTCTACTACAAATTTTGTTTAGTTCCAACCGTGATCAAACACCTGTATGTAAACTATCAAGTGCCCCTTCAGATCCTAATTAGTTGGTTCAGGTGTGTTTGATCAGGGTTGGAGCTGAAATCTGCAGGAAGGTCAATCTCCAGGAGCAGGGTTGAGCACCCCTGTTATTTATCTCCAGTAATGGCAGACTGCTGCTTCTCACGCAGGGCTGTGTTTATGCTAATAGTGCAGAGATTGTCACAAATGGGCGGGACCTTTTCCCTCCAATGACGTGTATGAAAGGAGAATCTGAAATCGCTTGTTCTGAGAGGCTGTTTATGATTTATTGGGATTATAAAAAATGAGTGGGTGGATTTTTACCATTATAGGCTGGTTGTTTACATAAAACCTGGTCTAAAGTCAGTGGCGCAGTATTTTTTTTATTTATTTAAAAGGTGCGTTAGTAATATGTGCCTATAAGTACCAAGCACCTAACCATGTCTCTATAGTAGCTCCATAATATGCGTTTTTCATTTTCTGTGACTTTCCGAATAAGGATTCACTATTTGAGCACATCCCTATTTCTCATAATAACCAAAGATCAATAATTAATATGATTAATTAATATAATATTTATGATTAAGTAATATAATATTTTTCCAAACAGTTGCCCTTGCTGAAAATAGGGCAGGATCAGAGGTCGCGTTAACTGAAAATTGTCCCCCATTTACAATTTTTCTTTTTGTAGTGATGGAAAAATCTGGAGGCTGTCTGTCACTGACAGATTACACTGAGGGTGATCTTTTGTAAAAGTAAAAGTAATATTGTATCAAAAGTAACAAAGCACAAAGCTTAGCCTATTGCGATTTATCAGATGGGAGGCGTATTATGTACTGTTCTTTTGTCAGCTGAAAAAAGCATAGACCAAAGGGTCAATTGGGATTTAACAATCAATATCGCTTCATAAAAATGAGAATGTATCAAAACTGAGAAATCAATTTATTGTTTTTATTTCTTTATTTTTTATTTACCCAGCCCTAGCGTTTTTGTGTTGTTTTAGTGGGTGTGGTGTTGAACATGAAAAGTGACACACAGTCTTTGTTCATCCGCTCCAAATAAATTCATAAGCCTATATACTCGTCCTGTAGGTTCATGATTAAAAATGAAAATGTTAACAAAAATAAAAGCAATTAAATGTGTTATTACAATCAAAATATGAGAATGAAATGATGGATAATAATAGATTATGATGGAATTTTGATGACCCTGTCCGTCTAAATGATGGACAATGTTAAAGTCCAACGCAACCTCTGGGCAGGATGAATTTGTGTTTCCTCCTCCATTGCTGTTGCTGTTTTGTTCCAACAACATAACGTTATTATTATTATATTAACTAGAAAATTGATATTTGGAATCTGTGAATCGATACAATTCGCTAGAAGACAGATTCATATGTGAATCGTTTTTTCCCCCACCCCTAATAAGCAATTAGAGAGAGATGGCGTTCATGTGGAGAAGCATATACTGTGAACCGTTCTAAGACACTCTGAAACCCGCAGCACACCAGATTACATATTCACATTCAAATACTTACAAAAGCTGATTTTTACTCACATTTGGCGCTTGATGAAAGTTAATAACACAATAGCACAATAAAACATACCATAAGCAGCTTCTGGTAGACAAACATAGGAAAACAGCAGAAAAAGCAAAACTAGTTAAACAAAATAATGGTGCCAGCTCTTACCTTGCTGTGGGGCACGATAACTTCCCATGGGCCTTTGTGACATCATGCTGTTCCCTTGGTTTCCCTGTCCCATTATTCCAGTCTGCTGCCCCTGGTAATGCTGACCCCCTGCTGTGGTGGACGAGTAATGGGGTCCAGTGCCTTGCTGATGCATCATAGAAACTAATGGGAACCAGCACCACAAACATTGCAACATTGAAATTACAGTTTAAACAAAACTCTTGACAGTGTTTACAAAAAGCACTGAGGTTATATCCAGGACTAAATGTTTCTGTACAGTTTCTGAGATGCCAAAGATGTTCTACTAATAACCAAAAGAAGCTGGGGTAGAGTCAAGAAAGAAACACTGTCAGTTAAGGATAGAGGGCAGCATTTCAGGGTTTTAAAGATTCGAAGAATGCCTAAAAAGAGGATTAAATCAAAAGTCAGAGGAAGGGAGCAGCCTCCTGCTGATGAACTGAATGTGTTTAATCTCTCCTGAGGGTCAAAAGCTATTTCTAATAGGATACCTTTATCCATGCAGAAGAATAATACAACAGTAGCATCTGGATGAAAATCAAGAAACCTGTCAAGAACATGCCCTTGTTATATTTTTTCCAAAATGTGCGTTTCTCTGTTATGGATAGTAATAGCAGTAATGTTGACCTTGTGGGGTCATTTTTTGGGGCCCATAAGGAAGCTTTTAAATCATACTGAATAAAGTTTTTTGAAAATCTAAAATATCATAACGTTTTGTGTGAGGGCTAGGTTTAAGGGTAAGGGGACACGGAAACAATGGGCTACTTAACATAACCTGGGTTGTTTGAAAACAGAGTGAGGTGTTTCACAATGGCTTTGGGCGTGACCCACTGCGGAAGCTTCTGATAGACAGGTTGACCTGAGACCAGGCTCCGCCCCACCTACATCAGTCAGGTCAACCTCTCCCTAAATCTTTATAGAGAGATTTTTTCCCGTGCCCATGCAAGGAGCAAAATGCTGGTGAAACACCTCAATCTGTTATCAAACAACCTGGGTTAATGTAAAGTAACCCATTGTTCTTTTCTAACTTCGCTTGGCGTTTTACTATGAGAGATACAGACCACTCCCTGATTGCACCCTTTTCACTCCACTCCTCTGTAACTAAATTAAATGGGCTTAGACTGACTGACTCTGGCACTGTGTGTGCCAAGGAAGGCTCAGAAATATCAAAGTCTATAGAACCACACAAAAGTATGTGGCGTAGCTCAACTTGCTGCTGAACAAATAACATGAACCTGAAACTCCCCTGAATAAGGCCCAGGATGTAGTCATCCCCCAAGTGGAGTGGGCTCTCAAGCCCTTAGGTCAGGGGTCACCAAACTTGATCCTGGAGGGCTGGTGTCCTCAACACACCTGCCTGGATGTTTCAAGTATACCTATTAAGACCTTGATTAGCTTCAGGGTTCAGGTGTGTTTGATTAAGGTTGGAGCTAAACTCTGTAGGACCCTCCAGGACCAAGTGTGGTGACCCCTGCCTTGAAGATTGAAGACCCTTGCAACTATATGCTAAAGATATAGCCTCTATGATCCAATGAGACAACCGTTAATGAGACAATGGCTTCCCTTTGTGAGGGGTAGCCTATGACACAAACAGCTGGTCATGAGTCCTAAAACCTGCTGTTCTTTTCACATACATATTGTGACGAGTCGAATGTCTCCCCCTACTTATCAGCATCTCCCCGTCCCTTAATCGCCGCCTGTGGGTGTGCAAGAGAGGAGGAGTGCCGAAACAGCCAGGACTGGCGGCGTGTGATGAGGCACACCTGACGCAAATGAAGCCTCATCACCGCCGCTGTTGAAATGGTGAGCGTGCCTCTCCTCTAGAGACCGGTCTCTTCCCTGTGCATGCATGCTGGTGTCCTTGTGGGTCCAGGAAGGGGCATTGAGGGGATTGAGCACTGTCAAAAGCAACGAGCTGCCAGACCCATTACTGGCCTGCCAATTTCTCACTAAAATCTACATGACAAGCTGAAATAGCTGCTAAATACACCTTAATGGTAGAGAAGGCCTTCCCCTTTTTAGAAAACATAAAATATTCCCTACGGAGCATTGAAAAAGGGATAACATAAGTCTGCTCACACCATCCTTCAAATACTCGCCATTTATTGCTATAAAGTGAGCGAGTGGAGGAGGCCCTTGCACTCTGTATAGTATGTATGACTGATGGAGACAGGTCCGCTGCATTCAAATTCCACCTCTCACGGGCCAGCATGGAGCTATCAGTATTAATAACAGGCCCTGGCTAGAGTGGGGGAAATTAAGCTCAGAGGAGGAAATACGTAAAGAAGGACGTCTGGCCATGGGTGGGCTAGAACATCCACACCTAGTGGTGCATTTTCATCTGCTAGAGAGAAATACAGAGGACACTGAGTGTTTTCTTGCAAGGTAAAGAGATCTACGGCTGCCTGACCGTACCTCTGCCATATCTGGTTCACCCCCTGCTGATTGATGTAAGCAACCACTGTGAAAATTTCGGCTGTCAGGGCATAGGCTGATTCTCCCTCGGCCACTGACTCAATCACCCCATTAAATGGAGTGGTTTTATGGTGAACTGAAGCCTGTATCTCCATGAAATCATTGACAAAACCCACGGATGGATTGTGCATGTGCAGAGATACAGTGCACTCCATACACTTCCACCCGCCCCGCGTCACACATTGATGACGTCATCATGGTCACCGTGCTGGCTCACACTGATGCAGCAGAGTGCTAGGTTTGGCGCTCCGGAGTCCAGCTGTCACCCCATCTCCTCCAAAATCTTGGCTTGATATTATTTATAGTATCAATAGGGGAGGAAGAAACAGAGCGGCGATTTGGATGGAGGTGATGAGCCTCTGAAGACTCTACCGCTGGGGGTCCTTGCATATAAGCAAGGACCGGAAGCATATAGGGGGATTCAGCTTCCATCATGTCCGCCCCGCTTGTACTAGCTCATGTGACATGGTCAGTCACACAGATTGTGTGGCCGCTTCAGACAGACGTGAGTCCTGCTTGTTAGCCACCACCACTCTCAGCCTCATTTCTAAGATTTTCACCTGCAATGACGCACAGTGAGCGCATGTTTTTGGATTCGGCAGCGACGTTTGTGCGTGCTTTTGTGCATATGGACGATGCACATGGGGTGAGGATTCCTGTCCGAGGTAGCTCCACATGAGGATGGACATGGGATGCAACCTCCCTAATTTTCGACTCATTCCCTGTGGTGGGAGTGATGGTATTCGACATAAGTGAGTAAACCTCAGACTCGTCACAACATGTTAGCCTGACGGTTTAAGGTCATTAAACCTTCTGAGAGCTTGCCTTGACGTGTGAATCCTCTAGCTGACTTGACGTCACCTACCGCAGTAATTTAATACACAATAGGCTGATTAGCTCGCCTTGATGTGACACTATTCCAATTGTTAAGGATGTCACTTATCACATTCCAGTCCAACTGACCTTGCGTTCATTGATGGATTCCAATGACGGCCCACATGTTGAGAAGTTTAGCAAAATCAGCAAAGCCAGGATGTGCTAAGAGAGCTTGCTACAGGCCCCACGGGAAGAAAGCACAAATGATTTTGGGAGGTCAAAGACAGAAATGATGTCATAGGAGCTTCCGCTGTTGGCCATGCCCATAGTGAAACAGAGCAAAGTTTGAAAAAGAGCTAGCCCAGAATTTTCATTTCGGTGAATCCCTACCTCTAAATCTTCATTTTATTGGTGTAAGAAACATGACCCAATCCCGAAATTGCCACTGACAGCATGGTCTACATATCAACTTTATAGCGTTTCATGTGTTTGCTACTATTTTCAAATGTAACATTATAGTGACCAAAAACATTTAACTAAACCCCATCAACAGAGCCATTGTGTTTTGTTTATGTTCGTAAGACTGCTTTGCAGAGCACGCTTTTGAAGTGTTGCCATGTCATAAAGCTATTTAATATTTAGTTTATGGAGATATTAAAGTGGGCAATTCGCGATGTTTGGCCTTGTTTGGTCTTGAATCCATCACTAACAACTAGCTGTTCAGTTCAGTTCCATACACATTGCGTAGAATTTTGTAAATGCAGTTGTCGCTACCTGCTTTTTTCGGCAGTCAGTTTGATTGTAGAATGTGGTTGTCATTCCCGTAAATGACTGAACTGTGTGTGTACAGAACGGAATTAATCACTAAAAGGTGAACTGATTAACGAATTTACCTGTGGGGTGTACATGGCTAAGATGAGCTTCATTATTTTTATGCAATATACATAAACATAGCATACATTACATTAATAATTTCTGAATAAAGCCTTCCTCTAAGCCCTCATCACCCATTCTCTTATCCAATTACAATGATTTCTGGATGGGACTTTCAGGTGAGCTCCATCCCGGGCTCACCTTGGCTGGACTGCATGTTGAGGTTGGCACGAGAGGCCATGGACGAATAGGCCACCTGACCCTGAGAGGTAGGCACCGAGTGGCTGTACCCAGGCCCCGTGCCATGGCTGCTGGCGGGCAGGCTCATGGATGTGCTGGGCTGCTGCTGCGTGGGGGCGTGGCTGGGGCCTGACAACACACACTCACAGTCAGGATGAAGCACACATTCAGTTCATCAAGACGCTACAACACAAAGACAGCAAATGAAAGGGCACGTTGTGTTGTTAAGAGCCAGTCAAGCTGTGGAAAAGTATACGGGTGTGTGTAAAAACACTGAATGTAAGTATGGTGAAAAGAAATTTCACAAAGAAATAAGCAAGCTCAAGCATACAGCACAGACACATAAGCGGTTGTCGGATGCACAGAGGGTCTCACCATTGCTCATTTGGCTCTGCATTAGTGAGGTGGGTGGCAAGCCAGTGCCCATACTATCATTCATATTAGTCTGAGAGTGCAGAGACTGACCTCCACCACCTGGACCTATATTTAGATTGGGGTTGGGAGGCTAAAGTGAAGACAAAGCAAGAGAAAGAGAAACGGACAGAGATAAAGAACAGATGAAGAGGAAAAAGTAAGAAATTTCTATCTAAATATTTCTTTCGTTATTTTTAGCCATTCTTGTTATAGGAAGTGACTGTGAACTACTAACAGCGTGTCCCTTATTTAATACACATTTTCAATTACCCTTATTAAGCTCTTGTCACTTTATCCATTTTTTAGTTTACAAACATATAAACCATAGTTTTTATTTTTTTTGCTTAAAAAAAAAAAGTGGTGGCAGAACGGTAAAGTAAATCTTTTCATCAGTGAAATTGCAAATCAACAAATGGGGTACAACGGGGCGCACCAGGCTAAAATGCTCTTTAGAATGACACAAAAAGTCAGTATAGGCCCTGTCCCAAATGACACTTCATGTGCGCTTTCGGTCTTGAGGACAATGGCCGCCGTGTGCGCGTGTCCGTTAGGTCCACGAGACCATAGGGTGTCCCATTCGTCACTTTAGCTTTCAGAAGGGTGCTTGCGAGCGCCCCCTCGACACGCACTTCTGCGGAGCCCGCAAGCCTGCCAGGCACTCAAAGCATCATTACATCACCAAAGTGTAGACTCAGAAGACCGTTAGGATTTAGGATGCCACTGGGGACAGGGCCACAGTTTCTTTAGCTCAAACAGTAGAGCAGGGCCCTGCAGCACCAAGGTTGTGCATTCTATTTCCAGGAAAGGCAAGAACTGCTAAAATGTAAACGTGTATGCAAATGTAAGTTTTGGAAAAAGGTGTCTGCCAAATGAATGTACATGTATAATAAAATGTGAACTCTGTGTATTCCAGTCAATACAGTTAGGGTATGTCGAAACACTCCCATCTCATTTTCTCCTCCAACTTCAAAATGATCCTACGTTGCTATTTTACCTTTTTTTGTAAAGGGCGTTTGATCTTCTTTGCACATTCATTTTGTAAACACTGGGTCGGTACTTTTGCAGCGATGTAGGATGATTTTGAAGTTGGAGAAGAAAATGAGATGAGAGTTGGGTGTCTTGAACCGGAATACAAAGAGTTCATGCAGAGCGAGACAAGACGAGCATTTGAGATGAAAAAGTATAGAAATTGTAATTTTTAAAAAAAATGAAAATAACCAATCGTTTCGCTAGGTAAGACCCTTCTTCCTCGGCTGGGATCATTTACAACCGCATTTGTGATCGTTTGAAGCTGCATTTAAACTGCATCTTGGAAGTTCAAACTCGGGGCACCATATCAGTCCATTATATGGAGAAAAATGCTGAAATGTTTTCCTTATAAAACATAATTTCTTTATGACTGAAGAAAAAAAGAAATGAACATCTTGGATGATAAGGGGTAAGTACATTATCTGTACATTTCTGTTCTGGAAGTGAACTTCTCCTTTAAGAAACTCTTCAGATAAAACAATCAACAAGAGCAATGAGCTCCTGCTTGATATGGTCTGTTTCATTGAATTAAACCACTTCAGATGAATCAGTGAAAGTGCAACCAAATGCAACAAATGATAAAAAAAAAAAAAAAAAAAAAAAAAACAACCTAAGAAAGAACCAGCTCAAAAGAAGGATTACTCATAATTAATATCATGGCTCGTTTAAATGACAAAAATACAGGACACAAATAGCTGCTGAAATACTGGCAAGAAAAATGTTTCTCAGTTGTAGTGCTCATGGTGCGCTCAGCGTGTAAAGACACTTTAAGTGTACATGAGTGTATTTGACCGTTCAAGCTGGCCTTTGTAATTAATAAACTTTTTACATTGTATTCATTTTTGTATTTGAGAAAATAAATATTTTTATTAATATTACATAAAGGTTTTAAGATTTAAACCAAACCATAAAAATAATTTGAGAAAAGCTAACAAATTTAGCTGTTTTGATTATTATTATTTTTTTTAAGTCAGAGGACTCCACCACTCTTTGTCAAAGAAAGAAAGAAAGAAAGCTGGTAAAGCTTCCAGTCATAACCTACCGCTGGTAAAAGAGACTGCATATTCTGATTAGAGTCTGCTATCGTTGCTAGGTAGACCAAGTTTCTGTGCAAAATCTGCTGATACCTGGGAAGATGCAAGAGAAATCATTGAGACATCAAGCTAATCATTCATGAGCTGAGTTTCCATCCAAATGTGTAGCATTTGTTATGTGCATTTCTAAAGAAAAAAACCATAAATAAATAATAAAAAAAAGTGAATAAAGAACACATGAATCATTTTATGATGCGTGTCATCTTGAAGGAGGCCGCCTTGTCATGATGGAGCAGCTGAATGAACTTCTTGCTTCAAGGAAAAATGTTTTTACTGTAACAAAGCAAATATACTTTATAACGTGTCACAGAAAAGGTGCAATGGACCTTAGTCAGGGTAGCACTATGTTTCTTTTTTTTAAACAGGAAATCAAATGATGTGAGGGACAGCGATACAGCACGTTCAACAGACTGTACCATTGCTTAACAACAATGTTTTTGTCTTTCCAACTTTCAGTAGAGAAAAACTGTTTTGAAAGTGGTCAAATACATGTGATCTAGGACCGGTGTACACCACTGATCCCTCACAGCATCATTTTCATAATGTTTGTCAAATTCAGTGTGGTGCCTAACATGACCGAGGTCTACAGCTCACATAGTGATGGCTCACTTCCCATACGTCACCAGCCTCCTTCTGTCTAACGGTTCGTTTGAGCAGTTCTATGTAACGCTATGTCATTGCCAATGAATGCACAACGCTAGGTAATTCATCTGTGCCTAGAGAAGTGAATTTGTGTGCAAATTTTGAGAATTCACATTTTAAGCATTTCCATTCAGAATATCTTGTGCACAATTTTAAAATGAGCAACAAAATAGTTGGATGGAAACCCAGTTGAGACACCGGACCAAACTCAAATGCACTCCCCCAACAGCATATGTGGCATGCTGTCAGTTTTCACAGGACATGACCTGGGTTACCACAAATCTACAACATATAGACAGGGGTTGGACAAAACAATGGGAGTACCAGTGAGGTGTTTTACCACCGTTAATGCTGCTTGCAACGTAGATTCATACAACCGCTGAATAGTCTGCAGCAGAACGTCATCTATCAAAACCTTTGTCAGGTGCTTCAGAGAATCTGCCTCTCACTCCTCTCCAAAACTACCCATAAATGTTTGACAATATTCAAGTCAAGACATATCTCTGACCATGGCAGATGTTGAAGTTGGTATGCCAACATCTTGGTCCAGGTTTCATGATCTTGACTCCATATTTTTCACATTTTAACACTGATGTCTCTGATTAAAGTTGAAGCAGGTACAGCACTTTTGTGGATGTTGGTTTCTTTATTCTTTGTGGTCAGTTTTGTGGTCTTCAGAGTGAATACTGAAGTTTGCCAAAGTAGCTCTGTCTTGTTTGGACACATCATTCACTTTTGATTTTGGCCACTAATCTTTGCTGACGAAGTCTTGCTGTGCTTTGTGTCTGCAGTCAAAACCACAAAGTCTGTTGTTCACCAAACAACAGGGCTGTTAGGGTGACAGATGCTTCAGCTTTTAAATGTAGTAGACGCAAATGTTAACCCTATAATAATTGGTTTTCCCTTTTTTTTTGCCCAACCCCGGTGTATACTAATGTTCAGCCCAGAGTTCAAAGGATTACAAATTTAAGAATCTGTTGAAAATATGCTGATCCTATGTTCTGACATAGCATCACAATAAAACTAAGGTAAAGTACATTGTATTTAACATTTAAGGTAAATATGAGGTTATCAGACAAATGATTCTCTCAAGCAAAGTTTGTAGCAAGATGTCCCTGCCAGTTCCTGTTCTTTTATTGTAAGTCAAATGAGCCAGATTACTGAGATGTTCACCTTTTGTTTGTAATGGCTCTCGGTGCCTCTGCCCAGTCTTTGAGTAGTTATGATGATTGGATTAGGACTGGTGTAAATGGGGCACTTGGCTACACTTGAGTACTTCATTTGCATGCTTTGTTTAGGATCGTCACCCAGGTGCTTTGTCTACATTTTAGGGGACTGCCCCTAAATGTATATAAACTACAATGTATCACTGCCTTAGTCAGACTTTTGAGGACTGCAGAGCTACGCAGCGCATTCTCAATAAAGAATTCTGCTGAAGATACCCAAGAGTCTCCTGGTCTTCGCTTCTGAGTTTCCAACAGTTTTGGTGCCGTGACCCGGATAGAGCTCCTCACCTGAATCCAGATTGAAACTTCAAGCTCAACAAAGATCTGACTTCGTTCCAGACTGAATCTTTCTGTACCAAGGGTTGGTGAGTATCACTCTATCCAAAAGAACCATTAGAAGCCAGTACATGTGGTTATCCTCTGCGCCGCCAGAGAAGTGTTAACAAACAGCTGCAGGGTTTGTTTAACAGACAAGTTATCCTCTATTTCAGGTAGAGAAGATTAGCATTACGTGCTAATATCAGTTATCCTCTATTTCAGGTAGAGAAGATTAGCATCTACCTTTGTTTCAGCTAATATCCTCTATTTCAGGTAGAGAAGATTAGCATTACGTGCTAATATCTGTTATCCTTTGTTTCGGCAGAGAAGAATTGTTGATCCTCTCTTCAGAGAGAGAAGTTTAGCGTAAAGTGCTAATATCTGTTACCCTCTGTTTAGGCAGAGAAGACTAGTGTAAAGTGCTAGTAGTTTGTGTTGTCTTCTGTTAATTCAGGAAAGGTTAACTATAGTTGATCTGTGTTAACAAGCGTACCCTCTGTTGATCAGAGAAGTTTTAGTGTTGTGATTGTGTGGTAACAAAGAAACTCACAAAATGGTTAGAAAGAACGCTAGGCTGATCCCCACAACTGAAAAAGGTGGTCTCGCAACTCCTTTGTGGTCAGATAGCGAATTCAAATCACTGTTAGGAGTGCAAATGAACCTAATAGTAACTGAAAAAGTTAGACAAGAATTGACTAAGAAATATGAGATCCATCCAGACAAGACTTGGTCTGTAGATGAGTGTAAAAAAGTACTTGGAGCATGTATTCGTAAGAACAATGTGAAAGGCATTATCTGCTGCCACAGAGAATTTGGTTTAGCGCTAGCTACACAACAGTCTCAGCGTAACTCAGAGCTAGAGGAACAGAACAAAGAGCTTCGGGCTAGAATATCCGCTTTGACTAAGAAATTGAACCACAACAAAGCTTTAGAAAAAACTGATATGGAAGTTAGTCAGCCTGATAACATTTATCCTGACTTACAAGCTTTCTTTGAAAAAGATGTAGCCATCCAATCAGTAACTGATGTGCCTGTAGATTCGGTGAAGGTATGTGGTGCTAGGAGAAGATCTCAGGGAATTGAGGGAATTGAAAGTGTTCCTCCCAACTCTGCTGTTGTCCAGGTTCAAGCAATTGCAAAAATGCTGGAACCTAAAGATATAGAGAGATTGTCCCAGGGCTTACCCTCAGCACGCACAAATTTTTGTGAATTTAGAAGAGCACTGATTAGCAAAATGCGTCTCTACGACATGTCGTTAGTAGAAGTCACACAGCTGATGTCACAAATTCTAACTGAATCTGAATTCAACAGTTTTGAGTCTGCTGTTACTTCTGAACTACGACATGCCAGTAAAGCGGATTTGAGAGAAGGTGTTTTGAAAATTCTAAAGAATATTATGGGACCCAAAATAGACTGGTCCAGAATCACTAACTGTGTACAAAAGAAAGAGGAAACTGTAAGTGAATACACTGAGAAGTTTTGCCAGTCAGCTGTAACTTACAGTGGAATAGTTGATGATCCTGAAAGTGTGCTAGATGACAAGGGACCCTTAGTCCGCATCTGGTCAGATGGCCTTGTAGCTGAGTACAGAAAAGCCTTGCCATTCCTAGATCTAACTTGGTCTAACAAAACTCTCAGAAGTAACTTAGACACGTTAGCTACTTGGGAAAGAGATTCTGATGTTAAGGCAAAAGTGAGAGTAGCAGCAGCTACGTTTAGCACAACAAATCGAGACAAGAGATGGTCTAAAAAAAGAAGGGAAATGCAATTATTGTGGAAAACTAGGACATTGGGAGAAAGAGTGTAGGAAGAAGTTGCAAGATAATAAAAGAAATGCTATGCATAATTCTGCTCCTTCTCAGCCCGCCTACAACCCTGAAGTAGTTCCACCAGTGACCAGTGAAACGTTAGGACAGCTCGCTCAGGCTCTTCTAAGAGCACAAAAAGAGCAGGAAAAAAACTAATTGTTGGGGCTGTGAGTAGCTACCTTTCCCCTGTAATACATCACAATGACAAAAGAATTTTTGTGAAAGGTAGCATACAAGAGAAAGAGATTGACTTTTTGCTTGATACAGGTGCAGAAATCACAGTAGTTCCTACAAAATTGGCTAAAGATTTAAACATTCCGTACAAGAAAACTAAACTTTGTTTAACTGGTGTAGTAGGTGAAGATTCTGTTTTGTATGAAACTCCACCCATAGAGGTACAATTAGGCCCGAAAACTCTGACTACAAAATTGTTATGTGCTCCATTAAATACAGGTGCAATTCTAGGCATGGATCTACTGAGACAAGTACATTTAACTTTAGACATGTCCTCAGAATCTGCTAGCATAAAAATTGCTTCAGCACAAGTTTCTACCAGTAATGCAATCACTCCTGAGTATGCTTTCTTACAGAATCATCCAATTTGGGCTAAAGACAAAGATGATTGCGGGTTTCTCACTGGTGTAGAACCAGCCAAATTAACAGGAACCGCCCCTCCTGTTACCAAACAATACCCGATCAGTAAGGAAGCTATACAGGGAGTCAAACCTATTGTAGAAAAATTGCTGAAGCAAGGAGTGCTCGTTAAAACCAACAGTCCCTGTAATTCACCCATATGGCCCATCAAGAAAGCCAATGGGTCATGGAGACTCACAATAGACTACAGAGTAGCCAATAAGCATACTGAAAAAATCACCCCCCCTAGTAGCCGATCCATCTACAATTTGTAATGGCTTACCATTAGATTGTAAGGTTTTTTCAGTAATTGATATGTCTAATGGATTCTTTTCTGTACCCTTGCACGCTGACAGCCAGCCATGGTTAGCTTTCACAGTTGACTATGAACAATATCAGTGGACACGTTTGCCCCAGGGATTTCAAAATTCCCCAACCATATACCATCAGGCTCTCAGACGTGATTTGTGTGACCCAGAATGTCCAGTCAAACAGTCCACTATGATTCAATATATCGATGATATTTTATTTGCCTCAACAGATCATGAGGTACATCAAACTGAATTGACAGCATTGTTGGACTATTTGCAGAAAAAGGACATAAATGTAGCTTTCACAAAGCTCAAATTGCTAAAAATCAAGTTACATTTCTGGGTCAAACAATTGGTACAGGAAATAGATCCATTACACAGGATCGAGCCGCTTCAGTCAAAGCAATACCTCCGCCTACTAACATTAAAACACTAAGATCATTTTTAGGAACAGCAGGTTACTGTAGACCTTGGATAGAAGACTATGCCTCGATTGCTCAGCCACTCTATGACTTGTTGAAAGGTCAGGTTAGAGATTCCGATACAGTTTGTATGGAAGAAATTCACCTCAAAGCTTTCAATGATTTGAAGAGAGCACTATGTCAAGCGCCAGCATTAGGAATTGCCCAATCTGATAGGCCCTTTGTGCTTTATGTTCATGAACACTTAGGCTTTATGACTGCATGTCTAATGCAAGATCATGGGGGCAATTTACGCCCAATTCATTACTATTCTGGCAAACTTGACATAGTCGCTCAAGGTATGGGCCCATGTCTCAGAGCAGTACAGGCAGTTCATCTAGCTCTTCAGGCCTCATCAGGAATGGTGTTAGGACAGACTGTAAATGTAAGATGCCCTCATGCAGTGTCTGCACTAATGAATCAAGCAAAAGTCACTTCTGTCACATCCTCTCGTTGGGGAAATTGGTTAACAACCCTCACAGCCCCGAACATTGTTTTACAGCGTGCACCAGTCACAAACCCATCCTCATGTATGATGTCTGCAATGACTGAAGTTGTCTTAGAGGATGAAGGAGAAATGGCTCATGATTGTGTTACGCTTACATACACACCTACAAGTGAAATAACAGAAACTCCCATAGATAATGCCGAATTGGAGTTGTATGTTGATGGTTCAGCTCAAGTTATTGAAGGTAACAGACGAGCAGGTTATGCAGTAACTTCTACCACTGAAGTCGTAGCTTCAGGTCGTCTTCCAGATCATTTTTCAGCTCAAGCTGCAGAACTAGTAGCCTTAACTAGAGCATGCACGCTAGCGTCAGGATCAACTGCAAATATCTACACTGATTCCAGGTATGCTTTTGGGGTAATTCATGATTTTGGTATCATTTGGCAAAGTAGACAGTTTTTAACTTCTGCTGGATCACCCATTAAGCATGCTGGATTAGTGAAAGATCTAATGTTTGCCATGAAACTTCCAAAGAAATTAGCTGTGATCAAAGTGAAAGCACATCTCACAACTAATACTACGGAAGCTAAAGGTAATGCTCTTGCTGATGTAGCTGCTAAACAGGCTTGTTCATATGCAAATGTACAGGTGTGTTCAGGTAGTACAGCACAGAAGACAATTCTGCCTCCTGAATCAATCATTGATCTGTACAAAGATGTTCCTTTATATGAAGCATGGACATGGCTAGACAAAGGAGCCACAGTGGATTCATCTGGTTGCTGGACCAAAGGAGGAAAATATGTTGCTCCCGAATCACTGCTGCCATATTTGGCTCAACAAATACACAATTTGGGTCACAGTGGTCCAGCAACAATGAATCACAGGTTCTCAAATCAATGGTGGAATCCAAAATTCAGAAATGTAGCCACTGAAACAGTCAAGAGATGCGTTACATGTCAAAAAAATAATGATGTGCCAGCAGCAACTACAGCAGCAACACATACCCCAGCTCCACCAGGACCGTTTCGTCACCTACAAGTTGATTACATATCATTGCCTCCTTGTAAGGGAAAAACTGACGTTTTGATAGTAATAGACAAGTTCTCAAGATGGATAGAAGCTTATCCAACAGGGCGTGCCACAGCTGCACATACTGCTAAATGTCTTGTCACTGATTTCATTCCCAGATGGGGATTACCAGATAGCATTGACTCAGATCAAGGAACCCACTTCACAGGACAGGTAGTCAAGGAAGTGTCTAAAATGTTGAAAATTAAGTGGAATCTTCACTGTCCTTATAGGCCACAAGCATCGGCGCAAGTCGAACGTGCAAACAGATCAATCAAAACCAGGCTAAGCAAAATGCATCAGGAAGGAGTAGTATGGGTCGAAGCGCTGCCAGCGGTACTGTGTAGTCTGAGAGCATCACCTAACAGATCAGTAGGTCTAAGCCCTCATGAGATTATTACAGGACGCCCAATGCAGATGCCAGGTGTGATTGATCTTAGAAATGCTGATGTGCACATTGCCTCAGATGCCCTGATCACTTATTGTGAAAACCTTACAAAGGCAGTACAGAGTTCCAGAGAAAGAGTTGAGTCATGTTGGCAGAATCCACCAGAAGGTGGACACACAATCATCCCAGGTCAGTGGGTTATGATAAAGTCATTCAAAAACAAACCATTAGAGCCTAAGTGGCACGGACCACATCAAGTGATGTTGATTACAGCAGCTGCAGTTTTGTGTCAGGGAAGGAAAACCTGGACTCATGTGTCACACTGTAAAGTTGTTCCCCCACCTACAGGGATAGGATAGGACACACAGACCAGTGAGGAGCCCAGGGAAGAACCGAATGCAACAGGCTTCGGGGCCAACCCTGAGGTGAAGACTTCCTCATAGGCCTTCCCCATCCACTAGTCCATCCTTACCTCACTGTTCTTTAGGTGTCACACGGGAATTAAGAACTAGGGAAAGAAGGAACAACAAGACTAGACTCAGATTAAACAGAGGCTACAACTCTATTGTTTGCAGCCTTTTACAACAAATACTGCTCTGTCGTCTTTTGTTTTCTTTCTTACTCTGTGCAGATACCCCTTGATGGCTGTCCCGAGACCCATACACATCGACCCCCTCACCTGTGTATGAAGCTACAAACTTTAAAGGACAACTAGACCCACTGCCGAGCCAACTGTCACGGAAGACAGAACATAAAAAAAAAAAAAAAAAAAACACAACGAGAATTAAAAAAAGAACTTCAGTCATCCATCAACATGATCAGACAAATTACACCAAATGACTGAAGATAATTCTTCATGGTTCGGAGAACTGTTAGGTAAACCCTGGCTGTGGATCAAGGAAATAGCAATTCTGCTGTTATTCTTCCTACTGGTATACTATCTATGCGTCCACAGTATCAAGTGTTTCATTCAACAAATGACTCACGACCATCATGAGGAAACAACAGTTCCAACCAGAAAAGACTATTACCCGTAAGAACTTCACGGACCCTAGAAGCATGTTTGTTTCTGTGTCAGCATGCTGTTCATGACTACAGACAATCAACACAGAACTTTTTTAAGTGTTTAAATTTGTATTATGTGAGAGTTATTAAAACTCTCAAAGGGGGACTGTAGGATTACAAATTTAAGAATCTGTTGAAAATATGCTGATCCTATGTTCTGACATAGCATCACAATAAAACTAAGGTAAAGTACATTGTATTTAACATTTAAGGTAAATATGAGGTTATCAGACAAATGATTCTCTCAAGCAAAGTTTGTAGCAAGATGTCCCTGCCAGTTCCTGTTCTTTTATTGTAAGTCAAATGAGCCAGATTACTGAGATGTTCACCTTTTGTTTGTAATGGCTCTCGGTGCCTCTGCCCAGTCTTTGAGTAGTTATGATGATTGGATTAGGACTGGTGTAAATGGGGCACTTGGCTACACTTGAGTACTTCATTTGCATGCTTTGTTTAGGATCATCACCCAGGTGCTTTGTCTACATTTTAGGGGACTGCCCCCTAAATGTATATAAACTACAATGTATCACTGCCTTAGTCAGACTTTTGAGGACTGCAGACTTTTGAGGACTGCAAGAGCTCCTGGTCTTCGCTTCTGCCAACACCTGCATTCTCAAATTTTGAAAGAAACTTTTTTCCACCATTTCTGAAAACAGACACCCTAGGTCATTCGTTCTTTGCAAAGTCATGCCAGTATCCGTATTGCAATTATGAGCATTTTCCTACATTTTGGACATACCCCATGCTTCGACCTCTGCCTGTTTGTTGTTCTGTTCTTCTGTCTCAGGTTTTGTCTTTCGGATTTACTGTTTGGACTTTTGTTTCCTTTGGTTTTGACCCCTTGTGGTGTTACTAACTGTCCTGTGGGTGGCACTAGTGAGATGTTGGGTAACCCAAGGGCTGCACAAAGAAAAAAAGAAAGTTGAAGTAAAGAGTGCTGCCCTGTCCAAATACTCACACTTGCGGCCTTGGCCGCTTGAGATGCGGCAGGACGTAAGTGCGCAAGACTGTCCCTGGTCTTAAAAAGGCCAAAGCGCAGTGTCCTTGATGCACACTGAATCAATCTCGAACAGTGTGTAACGTATAATAAGATTACCTGGGATCCCATTTACCTGGGGTTTAAATAATTAACACTGGGTAATTCTAAAGTGTCAGAGACCTTAAGGGCCAGATTTACTAACAGCTTGCATCAGCGCAAACCGTCTTTTGGCATTAAAATAGTGATGAGCAGTGAAGAATTAGTGCTGAAAAAGTGTGAACACAGTTATTTTTGCACCTGAATCATCTGGCTATATAAAAAAACAAAGAGATAAAAAAAAGAAAGAGAATAATTCTTCCAAATATTCTAATAATTGATTCAATATGAGGCGTGGGATTTGTTTCAAAAATGTCACAATACTGCATGTCTGCAGTAGCTTCAGATGCTGTTCAAATGAGCAAAATTTCTTCTTGCAAATATCTCTGAAACAGATTCAAATATAGAATCTTATGAATAGACTACAGCGAGCAAGGTAATGTAATGTACTGGAATACTGGCCAGGTTGTACAAAAATTTTGCTTGCAAAACTTGAAGTATTAGTATCCTAGTACTCCCAGGATCAGCTGAACGATCTAAAGCCGGCCAGTGTATTCACCTACTGAAATCTGGAGGAAAACTCAGAGGATGTAGTAGGGGAGGAACAAAACAGCGGGGGAAGAGAGCTGGGCTGAGATGGGAGAGACTTGAGGAGAGGAGAAGATTTAAGCCGAGTCTTCCCTCTCTTATTATGGCCAATGTGAGATCGCTGGCTAATAAAATGGAGGAGCTCACAGGGATAGTCAGAAGCCAGAAGGAGCACTGGGAATGTAGTATCATCTGCTTCAAGGAGACATGGTTACATCAGGACATACCAGATCAGAACGTCTCCGTCGAGGGCTTCAGACAGTTCGGGGCGACCGGGTTTGCAATTAAAGCAGTAAGAGACAGGAGGGGGGCTTGCCTTCTAGTTGAGAACTGATGGTGCAACCCATGTCATATTACAGTTAAGGAGTGAATATGTTGCCTGGACATTGAACTATTAGCCGTGGGGCTTCTGCCTCATTATCTGCCCAGAGAGATTTCACATGTCTTTGTAGTAGCTGTTTATATTCTGCCATCAGCTAACCTAGAGTCGACGAGCAGCGTCATTCATAATGTTACATCACAATTGCTCGCGCTCCATCGTCATGTGGTGTTGTGTAATCCAAGCGAGAAGTTTGTAGTACTTTTTCCATATATGGAGCGGCGTTCAGGAGAGGCATCACTCAAAAGTTTCTCAAGACTTCTCGTGATCGATCTTGTGGATTTCTTTGTTGGCTGTTTTTCCCCTGTTGACTGTGTCAGCATCTTCTTGTGGAGTATGTTTTTTTCTTTGGGATACTCACCTTGAAGGCCATTTAAATCACCAGCACTGTATGGATTCGCGCTAAAAGACATTACCGGTGAGAACAATCCGAACTCATTCTTGTATATTGTGTACAGTTTGGACGCTGAGAGATGTCACGCACACTCGCACAATTTTGTATTGTACGGGGCTATCTTGATCGGGCACTTTGTTATTATATGTGTAATACACTTGGCTTGGATACACTGGTTGTCTGTGAGGTTTTTTTTTACCATGTTCGTTCGTTCATTCATTCATCCATTCATTCATTCATGGAGTATCTACCGTTTCAAATAAGGTACCAAAATTTGGTGTACCTTAACCCCTGTTATATGCCTCTGGTTAAGAGCAAGCCTGTGACCACCAGAACCATGAGGAGATGGACAGATGAGGCTTATGAGGCACTTCAGGCTTGAGGTTTTGAGGTTATGAACTGGCAGGCACTCTGTGAGCCACACAGAGAGGATAATGATGGACTCACAGTGTGCATCACCAATTATATTAATTTCTGTGTTGACTTCACCGTACCATCAAGCACTTTCCATTGTTATCCAAACAACAAGCCATGGATAACAAAAGATATCAAGGCCACCCTGAATGCAAAGAAGAGAGCATTTAGGGAGGGGAACAGAGTGGAGGTGAAGAGAGTTCAGAGGGAACTAAAAAGTAAAAATCTAAGAGGCTAAAGACACATATAGAAAGTTGGAGGGGAAGCTTCAGCAGAACAAATTAAGAGAGGTTTGGAGTGGCATGAGGACCATCACTTGTTTTCAGAGGTCCACTAGTGAAGGTGTTGGTGGTGGTATAGAAAGGGCCAATGTCCTCCTCTGTTTATCCACCATCATTAGTCGCTCAATTCTCTGAACCTCCGCCTCCACATGGTCTCACTAACTGCTTACAGCCTTCACTTTCTTCACCCTCATCCTGCCCTCTCCAACTGGACTCTGCACCATTTTCCTCTATCACCTCTACACTGCACTTTACACCTGACCATGTGAGAAGACAGCTGAGAAAGCTTCACTCCAGCGAGGCTGGAGGCTCGGATAAGATCCATCCTAGTGTTCTTAAAGCCTGTGCCTCCCAGCTTTGTGGTGTACTTCACCATGTTTACAGCATGAACCTGAGACTGCAGAAGGTCCCTCTGTTATCGTCCTTGTTCCAAAAAAGTCTTGTTCCAGTGACCCTAAGGATTACAGGCCCGTGGCATTAATGTCCCAGATTCTGGAGAGACTGGTGCTGGAGGAGCTCAGGCCCATGGTTTGGCCTTGTATAAATCCTCTTCAGTTTCCCCACAGCCCCATCTAGGAGTTGAGGATGCCATTATCTACACTGACCAAAATTATAAATGCAACACTTGCAACACTTTTGTTTGAGCTGAACTCAAAGATCTAAGACTTTTTCTATGTACACAAAAGGCCTATTTCTCTCAAATAGTGTTCACAAATCTGTCTAAATCTGTGTTAGTGAACGCTTCTTCTTTGCCGAGATAATCCATCCACCTCACAGGTGTGGCATATCAAGATGCTGATTAGACAGCATGATTATTGCTCAGCTGTACCTTAGGCTGGCCACAATAAAAGGCCACTCTAAAATGTGCAGTTTTACTGTATTGGGGTCCAGGGGGTCCGAAAGCCAGTCAGTATCTGGTGTGACCACCATTTGCCTCACGCAGTGAAACACATCTCCTTCGCATAGAGTTGATCAGGTTGTTGATTGTGGCCTGTGGAATGTTGGTCCACTCCTCTTCAATGGCTGTATGAAGTTGCTGGATATTGGCAGGAACTGGAACACGCTGTCGTATACGCCGATCCAGAGCATCCCAAACGTGCTCAATGGGTGACATGTCCGGTGAGTATGCTGGCCATGCAAGAACTGGGATGCTTTCAGCTTCCAGGAATTATTCACAGATCCTTGCAACATGGGGCCGTGCATTATCATGCTGCAACATGAGGTGATGGTCATGGATGAATGGCACAACAATGGGCCTCAGGATCTCTGTGTATTTAAAATGCCATCAATAAAATGCACCTGTGTTTGTTGTCCATAACAAATGCCTGCCCATACCATAACCCCACCGCCACCATGGGCCACTCGATCCACAACGTTGACATCAGCAAACCGCTCACCCACACGATGCCATACACGCTGTCTGCCATCTGCCCTGTGCAGTGAAAACCGGGCTTCATCCGTGAAGAGAACACCTCTCCAAAGTGCCAGACACCATCAAATGTGAGCATTTGCCCACTGCAATCAGCTCGAGACCCCAATGAGGACGACGAGCATGCAGATGAGCTTCCCTGAGACAGTTTCTGACAGTTTGTGCAGAAATTCTTTGGTTATGCAAACCGATTGTTGCAGCAGCTGTCCAGGTAGCTGGTCTCAGATGATCTTGGAGGTGAAGATGCTGGATGTGGATACACGTGGCTGGTGTGGTTACACATGGTCTACGGTTGTGAGGCCGGTTGGATGTACTGCCAAATTCTCTTTAACACCTTTGGAGACGGCTTATGGTAGAGAAATGAACAGCTCTGGTGAACATTCCTGCAGTCAGCATGCCAATTGCACGCTCCCTCAAAACTTGTGACATCTGTGGCATTGTACTGTGTGATAAAACTGCACATTTTAGAGTGGCCTTTTATTGTGGCCAGCCTAAGGCACACATGTGCAATAATCATGCTGTCTAATCAGCATCTTGATATGCCACACCTGTGAGGTGTATGGATTATCTCGGCAAAGGAGAAGTGCTCACTAACACAGATTTAGACAGATTTGTGAACAATATTTGAGAGAAATAGTCCTTTTGTGTACATAGAAAAAGTCTTAGATCTTTGAATTCAGCTCATTAAAAATGGGGGCAAAAACAAAATAATATAATTTTAACAAATATAATTTTGGTCAGCGTACATGCTGGCTCGAGCTTATACTCACCTGGAAAAGGCAGCAAGCACTGTGAGAGTCATGTTTTTTTGACTTCTCCAGTGCCTATAACACCATTCATCTGGCTCTAGTGGGGGAAAAGCTGATAGCAGTGCGGTTGGATGCCTCCCTCGTGTCCTGGATTGTGAACTATCTGCCTGGCAGACCACAATATGTTCTTTTGCAGCACTGTGTGTCAGACAGAGTGATTCGGAAAACTGGAGCTCCACAGGGAACTGTTCTGTCTCCTTTTCTCTTCACCATGTACACCGCAGATTTCAGCTATTGTACTGAGTCCTGCCATCTTCAGAATTGTTTTGATGACTCCGCTATAGTTAGCTGCATCAGTGGTGGTGAGGAGACTGAGTACAGGACTACAGCGGAAAACGTTGTCACATGGTGTGAGCGGAACCATCTACAGCTCACTGTGACAAAAACAAAGGGGCTGGTGGTCAAATTGCGGAGGACTATGGCACTTATGACCCCGGTTTCTATTCATTGGGTCTCAGTGGATATTGTAGAGGATGAATAATAAACTGGACTGGACTGGACTAAGAACTCTGAAGCCGTCTACAAGAAGGCCCAGAGCCACCTCTATTTTTTGAGGAGACTTAAGTCCTCTAACATCTGTAGGACGATGCTGAAGATGTTCTACGAGTCTGTGGTGGCAGAGCTATCTTTGCTGTTGTATGCAGGGGCAGGGGACTGAAGGTAGCTGACGCCGATAGACTGAACAAACTTATGCGTAAGGCTGCTTCTGTTGTGGTGGTGGAGCTTGAAGAATTTTCAAGAGTTGTTGATACAACAATATAATCATGATTTTAATGAAAAGGGAGCAGATGAGACACTAGAAATGTCCATACAGAACAAAAGATTTACTGAAATATTACAGAACCTAGTAAAGATGCAAGATAGGCATTATTGTTTAGAAACAGTCTAATTCTTCCAAATCATTATCAATTTGCAGAGCAGTGTTTGCAAAGTTTGAAAAAGGAATTCAAGAAGAATTGAATGCAGAGGTAGTTCCTCTTAATGAACTGAAGGGCCAAGTAGAACAATTATCTTCCACACCATGGTGTTTACCATCCACAAAAAGGAAGTATTTGAGTGTTTTTTTGACTGCAATGGAACATACTGTAAATGATCTTTGAATTACGAACATTCGCAGGGTCCTGATTTGACCTGCTCACTCTTAAAGGTGAAGTCCACTTCCAGAACAAAAATTGACAGATAATGTACTCACCCCTTGTCATCCAAGATGTTCATGTCTTTCTTTCTTCAGCTGTAAAAAAAAAAATATGTTTTTTGAGGGAAACATTTAAATGCACCTTCAAACAATCCCAAATGCAGTTGTAAGCGATCCCAGCCAAGAGAGAAGGGTCTTATCTAGTGGAACGATCGGTTGTTTTCATTAAAATAACACAATTTATATACTTTTTAATCTCAAACGCTCATCTTGTCCTACTCTGCCTGGGCTGTTTTTGTTCATGTTCATGTTTTTGTTCGGTTCATGACAGTTAGGGTATTCCGAAAAACTCCTATCTCATGTTCTCCCTCGTCTTCAAAATTGTCTTATATCGCTGTTTACCTTTTTTGTTAAGGGTATTTGATGTTTGGTGTTTGCAAAGACTGTATCGGTACTTCTGCAGGATGATTTTGAAATGATTTTGAAGTTGAGGGAGGAAATACAATTGGAGTTTTTCGACATTCCCTAACTGTCTTGAGTCAGAATACACAGAATTCAGGGACAGAAAGACAAGACAAGCATTTGAGATTTAAAAAAATATATATAAATTGTATTTTTTAATGAAAATAACCAATCGTTTCGCTAGGTAAGACCCTTCTTCCTGGGCTGGGATCGTTTACAGCCGCATTTAAACTGCATCTTGGAAGTTCAAACTCAGGGCACAATATCAGTCCATTATATGGAGAAAAATCCTGAAATGGATTTTTTTTTTTTTCCTCAAAAAACACAATTTCTGTACGACTGAAGAAAGTAAGACATGAACATCTTTGGATAACAAGGGGGTGAGTACATTATCTGTAAATTGTTGTTCTGGAAGTGGACTTCTCCTTGATGAGTGCTTACAAGATTTAGACCAAAATCCTAAATGACTATGAAATCAGCTGACACAGGAGAATATTCACAGATTTTTTTCTTTCAAATGTTAAACATACACACACTACAAGATTTGAAAATTGTGGCGCATCATACACTACAAGATATTAAGATTTATTATCAAGATTCATGTGATCTCACGCAGCAGATCGTCAACATTTCGCCAACTATCAGCACATGGTTTACATCAATCTCAGAGCATGGGTCAAAACCAAGTTATCAGTCCAACAAAGCCTCCAAACCAGTAAGAAACAGGAGACAACAAATGAATGAACAGGAGAATTAAAATGCTCAGTATGCAGTACATGTGCAAACAAGACTTTGCAAGGATAAGATGCACCCTGGTGCTATCCACCTTATTTTTAGCATGCTACCATTTTTACCTTGAATGTGCAAGACTTCTGGTGTCATTTGCTTTCTAGTTATTTTTAGCAGTACAAATCAGTCCATTATGCTACTTTATATTGCAAACTGGTATTTTTTGTTAGCATACTATTGTAATGTATTGTCATTATTATAAACAGTAGCACAAACAGTTTTATGTTCTTCTAGTTATTTATGGATAGCAACTAATGAACCAGAAGTCTTGCATATTCACAGGAAAAATGCTTATTTCTGCATTGCAAAATAAGGTGGATAAATGCTACCAAACAGGAAGTAACCTGTTTGAAAATAGTACTCGGGTGATAACGGCTTAATTTTGTGGAGCTTCTGATGTACAGTTGTACAGATTTGGCCACTGAGAATGCGCATCAAAGAGACTGCACATGCGATCATTAGGGGCAGTCATGTTACTTTCTTAGTTGTGTCAAACACTCTTTTAGAAGCGCACTGCAAACAGCAGCACAGCATATTAATTGTGTATTAATTGCTACTAGAAGTAGCAGTTGATTCATGATTCATACGGACCAGGCCCCAAGGTTTCGGCACACGTGTGATTGGGATTAATTGCAAAACTTAACCATAACTGTCACAAGTCTGGTCCTGATCTTCGGTCCGCTTGCCACCAGAGGCCTTGCCAATACACAGACTGTTCCCATGCTCCACCTCACAGCTGCAGCCAATCACGAAAAGCATAAATACGAGGCCCTTCCCACTATTCTGGGCTGAGTATTGTACAGTGTTAGGCACTCGTCTAGTGTTAGCTGCGTTACGGAGCCTCTTCCTAGTTTTTTGTTCTAATTATTTCTTGTTTTGTCATTCAAGCCTTGTTTTCTAGCCATGTTATCTCATCTTGTTTGTTTCACTGCCTGCCCTGGATCTCTCGCATGTTCATTGGATTACCCTTTTGCCAAGACCCCTAGATCACGTTCGCCGTTGATCGACCCTCGCCTGTTCGTGGAATACTCTTGTGTCTTGCTGTCTGTATACCTGTTTGCCAGTGTTCGACCCAGCCTGTTTATGACCATGTTTCTCTCTAATGTCAATAAAAGCTTGCGTATGAATCCGTCCGCTCCTCACCTCGTTTCCTCCATAACAATAGTTAAAGTTTATAATTCGTACATGTTTACACACAATTTTAAGCCATTCCAGTGCAGAGAGGCGCGTTTCACACAGCGTGTGAGCGCCAAACTGAATCCTCCTTGCGTTTGAACAGACACATAAAATTATGACAATTGTTCTGCTAAATGCAGTCGGATATGTCTTAAGTGAATGAAAACAACGGAGAAAAGAATCGGATCTGTATTATTGTACTGGATCTGTTCATCAGGTCTTAAAGGGACAGCAGCCTTATTAATGCTAGTTAAATTTATACAGTGAACACTGCGTTATTTTACACTTAATTATAGGGCTGTCATGATTCCTCGATTCAATTTGAGTACTCGATTTTAAAAAATCCTCAATTGCATTTTGCCTGTGTCGAGTAATTGGCAAAAATTCAGATATATTAAACCCATTTACAAATCATAATAAAGAATAATGCTGTTGTGAATTCACGCTACGATTCGATTAAAAGCTTAAACTCTCGCTCTGAGTTTACACGTTTTGGATGTCCACATATTCCAGTGGTGTAAGGAAACAACCGAATATTAAAGATTAAGTGCACATCTGAATTAAATGTTGTTTAATCAATATTACGCAATTAAGTGTAAAAACATTTGTCAGGAGTTTACTGCAGTCATTGTTATAATGCGTAATGTACATTAGCTCTGTTGTTTATAATACATTCTGTATTTTAACAGTTCTTTTCAATAAAACCATATGATTAGTCGTTTTTGACACTTTATTTGAACTAATTACTGTTGCTATTGCTATTATGTGTGTATTTTAAGTAATTCTATAGGCTGATGTTAACTTGGATCTATTTTTATTACCACAAGAAAAACAAACAAAGAATCAGAAAAAAATCATTATCATTATAATTACCTGATTACTTGATTAACAAAATAATCAGCCCTACTTAATTACTACATTTCTCTGCCTGAATACAATCGACCTTATTTTATTTGTACCGTTGTTCTGTTGTATTCATCTATGCTTATTTATTTTTTTATTTTTATTTATTTATTTTTATTTTTTTCTGATCTTTCTTAGCTACGCTAGTAGTTTTTGCTGTAGTATCAAAGAAGCACTTAGCTAAGTAATAAATGGAAAAAGTTGATTTGACGCTGATTTGACTCAAAAACCATAATATGACACAAATCGTGAGTTTTGTGATCTGTCGAACCACTACAATTTACTTGCGCATCAATGAGACTGCAATCCCAATTAAAAAATTATGAAGCTTTTTCTCCCCGACAGAAACCTAATCAAAACCTAATAGATCAGTCATGGAAGATCATAATTGAAACAAATCTGTGGCATGATGAATTGAAAGTGAATTTAGCTTTTACAAAATGCCTTTTTTAAATCCAGTATAGTGAATGGCTCTCTTGCACTGCTGTAATTTTGTCTTAAAAAGTGGTGGGGACTTGTAACACCACGCCAGCAGAGGGAGCACTCACCCATTGACTGACTGTTATCGCTCCCTCTGCTGCTTCTATGGTTACTTTCTGTTTGGCAGCCATATAAGGAAGGCCATGCCAAACAACTATAGCGAAGTATTGTTTTGTCTGTGCAGACGCTACCAAGCGTCTTCCCTGTTTTCATTGCCTTGTTTTTGTTATTTCCACGGTTTTGGTTCATAGTCATAGTTTTGCCTTGTTTCTTTGCCATAGTTTTGCCTAGCTTCTTAGCCTTGTTCATTTGTTACTTCGGACTGCTCTCTTGGATTTTGACCTTCTGCCTGCTTATTTTGGATCACGCTTTTGTCTTGCCCTACGTATTGCTGTTTGTTTAGAGATCGACCCTGCCTGTCTTGACTACATTTTGTTTAATAAAGCTCACACCTGGATCTATCACGCTTCTCAAGAGTCCTGTTACAGAATACTTCGCCTACCAAAAATCCAGCGGCTTACCGAACACACGACCAACAGTCACCATGGATCCAGCATCACGCCTCGTTCAACTCTGTCAAGGTAACCGACCTATTGAGCTGTACGTTATGGACTTTTGTGAACTATGTCACTTGGTGGACTTTAAAGAGAGCTTTCTCAAGGACATTTTCTTCTTTGGTTTATGTAAAGACATTTCTAATAAAATGCCTGGTCATCACCGGCACTGGTCACTGGTACATTACACTGACTTTGCGTTGCTTCTGAGCGGCTCTGCATTCACTGTGGGGATCGCTGATGATAAACCTTGCCATTCTCCAGTATCTGCCACACCAAAGAACTCTTATGTCATGTCCGGTATTGTCACCATCATGCCAGAGCCCCCTCATGCCAAACTTGCCAAGCCAAAGCCTGCTCAAGTCATGTCCACCAAGCCACAGCCTTCTCATGCCAAGCCTGCCAAGCCAAAACCTGCTCACGCCACGCCTGCCGCTCCAGGGCCTGCTCACGTCATGGCCGCCCTTCCAGAGTCTGCACCTGTCATGACCGCCATCTCCAAGCCAGTCTACAAGATGGCCGCCATCCCAAAGCCAGTCCATAAGATGGCCACCATCCCCGAGCCTGTTCACAACATGGCCGCCATCCCCGAGCCTGTTCACAACATGGCTGCCATCCCAGAGCCTGTTCACAAGATGGCCGCCATCCCCAAGCCTGTTCACAAGATGGCCGCCCCATCTGAGTCCCTGGCCAAGATGGCTGCCACGCCTGAGCCACATCAGTACAAAATCATCTCATTTGAATCTCATCCCATATCTGCCACACCCAAAACTAATCAAGTGATGACTGATCGGTGTCAAGTCAAGTCAGGGCTGCACTTTCAAGTCAAGTGACAACTGTGTTTCATGAGCCGCGTCAAGTTACAGCTGTTCTCCATGAATCAAGCCAAGTCACAGCTGTTCTCCATGAGTCAAGCCAAGTCACAGCTGTTGTTCCTGAGTCAAGCCAAGTTACAGCAGATCTTCATGAGCCAAGTCAAGTTGCTGTTGTTGTCCCCGAGCCAAGCCAAGCCACACTTGATCTTCATGAGCCAAGCCAAGTTACAGCAGATCTTCATGAGCCAAGCCAAGCCAAGCCACACTTGATCTTCATGAGCCAAGCCAAGTTACAGCAGATCTTCATGAGCCAAGCCAAGTTACAGCAGATCTTCATGAGCCAAGTCAAGTTACAGCAGATCTTCATGAGCCAAGTTACAGCAGATCTTCATGAGCCAAGTCAAGTTACAGCAGATCTTCATGAGCCAAGTCAAGTTACTGCTGTTGTCCCCGAGCCAAGCCAAGCCACACTTGATCTTCATGAGCCAAGCCAAGTTACAGCAGATCTTCATGAGCCAAGCCAAGTTACAGCAGATCTTCATGAGCCAAGTCAAGTTACTGCTGTTGTTCCTGAGCCAAGTCAAGCCACAGCTGATCTTTCTGAGCCAAGTCAAGTCACAGCTGTTCTTCACGAGTCGAGTCAAGTCATTGTTGAGTCAAGTCAGGTCACGGCAGACCTCCCTGAGTCAAGTCAAGTGACGGCAGACCTCCCAGAGCCTCGTCACGTATCAGCTGACATCCCTCGTCAGGTCTCAGCCGTCCCTCCAAAGCCTCTCCAAGTCTCGTCTAATCTCCCAAGCCATGCAGAGCCCACGCTCCCAGGCCACATGTCCACAGCGTCCACACCCTCAAGACCGGCAGGCATCCCACTATCTACTGTGCTGCCTGTAATGGCTGTTGCCATTTTGAGCGTGTGGGCTACACACTGTGCTCCAGAGGCCTCGTCTGACCACAAGTCTGCTCCAGAGGCCTCGTCTGACCACGAGTCTGCTCCTGAGGTCTCATCTGACCACGAGTTTGCGCCAGTACCTCCTGAGGTGTCAGCATACGCTGTAGAACCTCCTAAGGAGGTGACGTCCATTCATGAACTCACCGTCTTGTCTGCCCATGAGTCTACTCCAGAGATCTCATCTGACCATGAGTCTGCGCCAATACCTCCGGAGGTGGCGTCTCCTGCTGCAGAACCTCCTAAGGGGGCAGCGTCCTCCTATCATGAACTCTCTGCCCATCGTGTCACGGCCAAGGAGGCCTATCATGAACTAGTTGAATTAGGCATGAACTAGCCATAGTTTTGCCTAGCTTCATTGCCAAAGTTTTTGCCTAGTTTCTTAGCCTTGTTCATTTGTTACTTCGGACTGCTCTCTTGGATTTTGACCTTCTGCCTGCTTATTTTGGATCACGCTTTTGTCTTGCCCTACGTTTTGCTGTGTGTTTGGAGATCGACCCTGCCTGTCTTGACTACGTTGTGTTTAATAAAGCTTGCACCTGGATCTATCACTCTTCTCAAGAGTCCCGTTACAGGACTGTGATACTAGTGAAGTATTAACAATAAAACCTAAAACGATTGAAACTCTCTATATATAATAATAGAATAATAATAGTCGCAAGAAATATATGAGCTTAATTTGTACTGATTGTTAGGATATGATCAGAATTGAGTGTCGGGGTAAGCAGAGACAGATGTGTAGGTCTTCAAAAACTAGCACATAAAATGGTCATTTGTGACAGCGGTTGTACAGTAGGCCAAAGGCATCTGTCCGTGGATGTACTGTACATTGCTAAGCCATCACTTATCCATTATTTAATAATAAAAGTGAAAATATTTTCTTACAGCTCAGACTGTGATTTCTGCAATACAAAACACAATTTAAAGCAGACTTTAATCCAAGAATTAAACCAGAATCAAAGCCACGTAATCACTGCTGTCATTAACACTTTAAAAAAGCATGTAATGGGACAAGTGTTTCAAAAGGAGCACATGCATTATATATTTCTGTTTAATTCTTATCATTTTTGGAACTTCTGTATAATACTTTCATGTCATTGACACGTTTCATGTAAATGAATGTATGGAAAGCACTGTTTACTTCATCTCTTCAATCACACAGTATAAGAGTGCATATGAGCGGCGCTGCACACACTATTATAATGTCTGATAAATCCTGATACGTGTAGATCTCATTAGCACAAATGTATTTTGTGTTATGTGTAAGACTGGGATTCTGAACGACCGAGCTGAGATGCCTTTTCTTTGCATAAGACACTTTACAAGTGTTTTATTGTTGTTTTTTTTTAATGGCTTTCAGAAAGTGGTGGGGACCAAATCAACTTCTGCAACAATGTGGTAGGGACTCATCCTACCCACAGAATACATCTACGCTCTACTGTACACTACTGCAAATAAGCTCAGAACCCACCAAACCTCAGATAAAAAGCAGTAAATTCATTAATTGTGCTCTAAACACATGCTTTTAATTTGTGATTTTAACTACTATAAGTTGTAAGGTTAAACAATAAGAAAAGTCTCATAAGAAAGAGTTGATAGGAAGAAACTGAGACAGGGTTAAGGATCTTAAAGGGGTCATCGGATGCCCATTTTCCACAAGCTGATATGATTCTTTTGGGTCTTTATGAAAACTCTATAATATACTTTGGTTAAAAATTCTCAATGGTTTTGTAAAACAACACCCTTTTTACCTTGTCAAAATCAGCTCTGCAAAAATCATCTCATTCTGGTCGAGGCTGATTTAAATGCAAATGAGCTTGTAATCCACTGCATCTTCAGCGGCTCAGATGTCGGGAGTAAATGACGACCACTATGTTCATTATTACATCCAGCAACACAACACTTCAATCGCTCAATCTGAGATATTCTTGTCTAACTTACATCCCTGCTCCGACATCGAAACAAAGAGGTTGGCCTGTTACAGCTGGTCTCAGGTAAGACGCTCATGTCAATCAACTATCGTGGGAGCGGCCTCTGTGGGTGTGACGCCACAACGACAGGCATCTGAGAACGGCTCGATTTGAAAAAGGGGATATTATTTTTACAGATTAATTAAAAACCACTGCATGGATTTTTATCATTATAATGTAGATTTGTACATACACTGACAACACACATTAATGTTCAAACAACATGTAAAAGCGAACTTAGCATCCGATGACCCCTTTAAGATCAGATAGAAGTGTAGGCCACAGACATTAAGACAAAAGAAACATCCAGATAAAAGTTAAAAATGTCATTATTTAATACATTTGAAGTGATTATATAAAAAGCTGTAGTGGGCTTATTTAGAACACAGGTGGCCGTAACTGCTACATATCTACCTGTATCTTATTTTGCCACATTATTATTCACACATCTACATGTAAGGGGTTAAAGGTATAGCTCACCCAAAAATGAAACTTCAGTCATTATTTACTCACCCTGTCATTGTTCAGTATGCCGTTCTGTCTTTTTCAGAACATGAAATGCATCAACAAATAAATAAATAAGTTAAAAGAAAAGATTTCTCACAACTTGTGTTCTTTTTCTGGGTGAGTCGGAGTGAACTGCTGTTGTAACAGTGTCTCGTGAATATGCGGCTGCACACAAAAGACAGCCAAAGCCAAGTTTTTCTTTAAATAATACATTACATTCTGGTTCATTTTTCACTAAACCCTATCAGTATATGACGGGTGTCACATGGGTCCATTCCTGATTATGTTTTTTTTAAAAAGCTTGATGCCGATTGCTATCCATTTCCATTATATGGACAATTACAAGCTGGGCATTTTTTTAATTCTCCTTCTGTGGTCTGAGGAAAAAAGGGGCATATGGCATTAAAACAAGCCCAGGGTGATTTTTTCCACAAAAAAAAAACAACCATTTAAGGTGTGCTTAATAGGATCACTTCCCCAATATGCAATCCATCTTATATCATGACAGCTTAAAAAGTAAAATATGAATATGTTTGAAAACTTTTTTTCTTTTCAAGGTAAACTCAATAAGTTGTTGCTTATGATTATCTGACTCTTAAGGCTGGAAAGCACTACATGACTTAAGATCAGACGAGATTTTTAAAACACTGTGCATCAAACACTTACTGATTTTGTAAACAGTCACAGAAGGAAAAACTGGCCATAATACACGAAACGACCGAGAATCGTACACTTCGAGATTTTAAAGCTGTTCTGATCACATGCAGAGTCCTGTGCTTTGTTGCATGACAAATGAAAACAAAGTGTGTTTGACATCCTCCCACTGGAGTCTGTGACCATCACGCACTACTTGATTTTCTACGAAATCTGTCAAATCACACTAGTGTCAGCTTCAAAAAATAAATACAGAAAATTAGAGCAAAAATCGTGTAGTGTACTTCAGCCTTTATTCCTCTCTAAAGAACAGACGGTTCCAGACTCTTTCAGGACACATATTGTTCGTTTACTGACAGTGATGCTGGTTCAGTGCTTACTCGGGAAGTCTGAATCAGTCAATCAGTCCATTTCAACATGGAAGTTTTATTTGTTGTTATATTGTTTGGTTTGCTTGTTTTGTCTGTCTACCTTAATGATTTTATGCTTTGTAAAAGTTAGAAAGAAGTGTTTGAAAGCGTTTTATACAGTATAGCAAACACAGTAATAGCAGCGGCCCAGCGGATCGGTCTGGTGTCTTCGTCTCTTGTGAGTGAGACTCAAATGCACTGCTCAGTACTTGATTTGTAAAACTGTTTTTACTGATAAAAAAAGACTGCACTTTTAAACGTAAAACATTTCTGTGTGTTCATTAAAGAATTAGGAAATGTACGAAATGTTAAAAGATCGTCGGCCTTGAACATACAGGACAAATACATACTGTGTACATTCAGCTGTTTTGCCTTTGCTCTGATAGTCCATGATGCACTGTATCAGGTGATGATTTTCATCCAGCATCTATGCAAGAACAAAGCAAAGAAGAAGCTTCGTGAGCTCAGATAACTGCTGCTGCTATTACACAACAATAGTCGAAGAACAGCAAATTGATTTTAAGTGGCAAATCTACGGATAGTAAGTGCACTTCACAAACATGAATCGCATGCTACAGAAAGGACAGGCGTTTCTAAAGCAGACCGATCGATATTACTTTGAGTTGACTTTTGCTGACATCACCCTCTGATTTTACTTCGACTGATATTATTGGAAATTATATTACATATAATATTGCTGACATTAGCTGGTTCACTAGTAGTGACTGTCTGATTTCAACCGAGACTCTGTAAGTGACATCCCGCCAACCAAGCGCAAATATTCACTCGTGTTTACTGAACTCAAAATCGCACAAAACAACTTTCTAACGTAAACCTGAACGATTAGTAATAATGCGGTACAGTGTGTGTGTTTTTGGTGTCAGCGCATTTAATCGCTAATCAGTGAATCTGGTCAAGTACACTGATGTGTCATAGCGGAATAACCGCGCGCTCGGGTTCGACTGGGACACAGAAGCAGTAAAAGTGTTCCGGTGTTCCGACATTTGTGTGTCATTTTCTGCGTCTGTTTGTTCAGGAGTGAAGCGCCGTCTGTCCGCCGCGGACGCTCAACATTCATCATCGGATCCGGTCCAAACAATACCGCTTACCTTCTGTATGGTTTGTTGTGTGACCTCTCCTTTCCCCCTCGGACGCACAGCTGAAAATGTAACAGACATGTTTTCAGTGTAAAAATGATAATAATAAATGTTTTATCCGAATATATTATTCCGCGTTGAGGCGCTTATTACACTCCGGGCGAGTATTGCTGTTGAAACACAGGGGAGTCTCAGCGCCTGAGTGTCACAGTCTCGCATAAAATGAACCGTTGCGATAACTGGCCGATGTCAAGCACACAAGCGCGTCGAATTGTGCTGCAGCAAGCTGGAGATGCAATTTTCGCGCTCATTCATAAATAAATGTATTATGTAGGGAAGAACCTGACCTCCTCCTGTCTCTCTTGGTATAATCTATTCGACTCTATTGGGCCGGTGCGGTCCGTCACGCTGTTTTGGATTCACCAATAGAATACGTCATTTTCCCACGGAAACGACGGACAAAGCCACAGTGATGTTCGTGAACGGCTCCTTTGAGTGAACAAAGAGAACGGGCATTTTGTAACTTCATGCAGACAGTGAAATATGGTTTGTTTTGTTTTTTGCCACACTGCGCGCTCAAACGCCTCCGTGCGCTGACACAGAATGTTGTTTTGATGTCATCAGTCACACGTGCACGTGCACACGATCTCAACATTCACAGCAATACTACGATTCAGCCATTTACACATTGTAATTGATTTTTTTTTTTTTTTTTTTTTTGTGGCACACCGTGTACTGTTTGGAGTATGATTTCTTTTGAATAATATAATTCTTGAATGTATCAAACGTGTAATGTTTGATGTTTTTATTTATCAGACTAATTGTAAAAAAGGTATTATAAAACTGTAATGTTTAGTATAATTACATTAAATCAGTTAATTTGTCTTAATTGTAAAAACCAGAAGTTGTATTGAAGATCCATTTGGGAGGTGAACGCGTCGAGCTGAGCCAAATGATTGTGTAGAGCAATGCATGTTAAGTAGCTAACGTTTCTGCTAAAACAACAACAACAACAACAACAACAATAATAATAATAATTTGATTAAACTTTTTTTAATTTTTACTGAAGGAACAGAGTGGTGCCTGTTCTAGTCATCCTGGAATATGAACACATGAGGATGTGATGCTCATGAATATGGTTGTTTGAGAAACAAAAAGCTACACACTGTAGTTAAGGTTACTGTTGCAAAGAATTGTTGCAAAACATGCAACAAGCCAGAAATGTATTAATCACTGCTATAATGATTAAATACTAACATGTATCTCATTTAAGTCCAGATGGTGACTTTTTTTGGCCAGGCGGTGGACTACAGACTGTTAAGCACTTTGTGATTAATTTATAACTAAAAAGAAAACAATGCTTTCATTTATTTTTGCACCATAATCAAATCGGACAGGCTCCATGTTGATTATTTTCTCCACCAATCCTTTTTTTGTGAATTGGAACGTGTGCAAAGCACTGTGGGAGACTGAAGGACACATGGGATACACTTGATGCATCCTTCAAAATAACCCCCCTCAAAAAAAAAAAAAAAAAAAAAAAAAAAAAAGACACAATATTAATAGGATATTTCAAATGTAGACAGCACTTCATGACATGGCAGGTCAGACACAGCCTGCCAAATAAACCTGGGAACACATCCCAATTTATTTCCTTTGATTTTGTACTAAAACAACTCATTAAAGTGTCTTTTTTAATCTTTATAATAATACTCGTATAAATGTATGTCTTTTACGTAGAGAAAAAACACACACCAGCATGGGATAAATAAGTAATAAGTTTTGAAAAATAACCACATTAACACATTCAAAACAATCATTTTCTGAAAACACTAGAGATTCTGTAATTCAAGGTATATACACACAGTATTTAGACAGTATAGACACTTTATACACACACACACACGAGAAAGCAGTAACTACTACGATAAATATTTGTAAATATTTTTAAATATTGTTTCAAACCCCCCCAACCCCCCAACCCAACCCGTTTTAACTTCCATCCATTACGGTACATTCAGCCTTAACATAAGAGGCACTTTTTACCCCACATATACCTGCACATTTTAAAAAAAAAAAAAAAAAAAAAAAAAAAAAAAAAAAAAAAAAAATGTATGAAGTATAATAAGTGGCTTCACTTACCCTGAACAAAACTGAAAAGCACTGATAAGACCTTTCTCCCAAAATGTGGTCTATAACTTTATTATTTTTTGCTACATAAAGCCACATATTAATAAACATTACATGTATAATAAAATTGGAACAAAACTTAGCATTTCATCAAGATGTTAACTGATGGACTGGAGTGAACTTGTGGATTGTGATTCCACATTTTTAATCGGCCGTTTGGACTCATTCTGACGGAACCCATTCACTGTAGAGGCAATGCTACATTTCTCCAAATCTGATGAAGAAACGAACTCATCTACATTTCAGAAGGCAATTTTTTTTTCCTACCCCTCTCAATGATTTTAAACACTCTGATTGTATTATTGAGGTTTGAGGAATTAAAAGCCATTCACAAAGTGTCAACTTAAACACATTCCGTGACAAGACAGAGTCCATACAACCACCACAGCATACAGAATCAAGACTTTCATTTCCTATGTTTATTATTAGTTACAATCAAGAACAAGATCCCCTTACAATTTTACACACGCACAAAAACAAAAGGGGTAATACTAAATAAGAATGTATGGGGGATCACATACCATAGGCTGAAGTTTATCTACTCCATCTAAATGGATTTTCCTGAATGGCTGTTTAATTGGCCGTACATGCAAATAAAAGTGCCATCCCAATTCAAATGCAAAAATCACTGATCGATTAAGGTGCACTCACAGGTTAAAGTTGCGAGATTCTTCACACACATTAAACAAAAAGGAAAACGCCGTTTCAACATCAAATGAAAAGTAACAAACGATGTAGCTGTTTTTCACAGGAGGGCAAGAGGAGGAGAACAGTCTAGTGATATTTACCACTGAAGGTTTGGGACACTGGAAAAAATCAAACTCATAGACAAAACCAAATCACCATGTCCCAGAGGAAGGCGGGATGTATCTGGAGGAAAGGGGTATAAAGGAAGAGCAATTTCAGCCAAAGCAGGAGCCATTCACTTACAGCCAACATGCACAGCTCATCAGGAATCGAGCAGACAGTGAAGAGGGATCTGTGATGACGGGCAGATTTCAGAAACAGAGGAAGACTGACAACACGTCGCCATAAACACACAGGCGAACCGTTCATGTTCAGGACGCTTCTCTCTTTATGGACTTAAAACTACAAATATCCTGCATTTTACAGTGCCGTCCTACTCGATGACATGTAGTTTAGCAAATGGAGCAAGATGCACTCACTTCAGGTCTCACAGTCGTCCGCTCCCTACTCTTTGCGGAACGGGATGCTGCACGGCCCCTCTGCCTCGCCGCCCTCTGTAATTACCCCGAAAACCACGGCCTCTCAGAAACCGACCGGGAACGCCGAAGGTCTCGACGTTGAGTTTTCTTTCCTCAGCCCACGTGGTTCGCCTGGGAGAGAGACCGACAGAGAGAGTCACCCAAAAGAAACGCTCCTGCCGAAAAAAATACAAACGACTTCTACCTTGACTTGAGCTCCGAGGAGACGTTATCGAAGAAGCACTTCGCTTTATTGTAAAAGCACTTGGGCCCGAGAGGATCCTCCTCGACGGCTTGTCCTGGGTCAGGGTCAGGCTTGTCCTGCTCTTTATCGCCGCTTTCCTCCGGAGTCTCTTTTGGTTCTGACGGGACAACGGAGAAACGCACAAAAGACACCACGACTCACTGCAGGCTCAAAAACAGAAGACGGCAGATGAAGGGCAGGATGTGCGTGGAGAAGCGCAGCGTTACCCGTTACGCTCAGCTTGTCTTCAATCTCTTTCTCCAGGTCGTCTTTATTAAACTGAGCATTTGCCATTTCAAAATCAAAGTCGGACTCAAACTGCAGGGTGCTGGGCTTCGCGTTGCCCACGAGGATTTGACCTCGGCCGCGGTTCCTGGACCGTCGCGTTCCTGCAAGACACCGCACGTGTGAACGGGACGCTGCATTCATTTCTACAGGACAACAAACCCTTCCACCTTTACCCTGTCTTCTCCTGCTGGTCGGAGGCTTGTTCTCGTCATTGGTTTGACTCGGTCCTTTCAAGGCTCCTTGCTGTGCAGCTGAAACGACAGCAGACAGAAGGCTTACGCTGCGAGGAAATGAACGAGAGGATAAAGAAAAATAAACACTAACAAGCAGCATGAGGGATCCTAGAAAACAGGCCAAGTCAGTTACCATTTTCATTTTAGGGTATTGGAGGCCGAGGCCTGTCCCGACACCTACGTTTGTGGTCTTGGCTATCGGAGTGCCTTAAACACCAAATCCACCTTCAGTACTGCTACAGACGCACATTGTATTAGTGCAGAGACAAGTGAAGAATGCTAGCGACGCTTACAAAACAGGAAGGAAGTGCTACAATTAATCTGTTGCATTGTCAGCTACATACGAACTACTGAATTCAGCACTGATTTTTTTTTGGGGGGGGTCCAAACACTGGACATGTCTAGATCAGCACAAACCACGTCTGCTTCCCAGAACATCCCTCAGCTCTTACTCCGATTGTGACTCACCGCTGACGGCAGCACCTCTCTGGGCCTGCGGTCCTCTGCCGCCTCTCTGCGCTCTGCCCGTTTCTCCGCCTTGCTGCTGCGCTCCGGTCAAGCCTTTCTTCTGCGTCGTTTTTTTCCGCTGGTACGGTCTGAACAGCCTGTTCGACCATTGGGCCTCTCCTCACAGGAACGCCATGCAAACCAGACCCTTAGAAAGAGCGACGACGAAAGTCACTTTAGGCGATGGGACTAAAACGTGAAGGGAGACATTTCAGAAAAGCACCTAGCGTCAGCTTACCGAGGCCCAGAGCCGCCGCCGCCGCGTACTGCTGGTTGAAGAGCGAGCTGGCCGCGAGCTGGCTGTACGAGGGCAGCATGCTCCTGTAAGGACTGTAGCCGCCCTGCGAAGGGTAATGAATGGACGACGTCCCGACAGACGACTGACGGAGAGAGAAATAAAAATCACAGCGCTGCCATCTGAAACAAGGGACGCTTGTCGGAACGAAACGCACCTGAACAATAGCGGGGTCCTGAGGAAGACTATGGTGGATCTTCAGAGGCTCACAGACGGTGATATCTTTGATGTCACTTCCTCTGAAGATGATGTACTCGAAGATCTCATCCCTCGGCGGCACGGGCCGGTCTGTCGGTCGGCCCTCCGTTCCAAAAGACCTCACTGACGAAAACAAAACAAAAGCTGCCGTGAGACTGCATCTTCAAGAAAATTAGAGCTCAGACTGAACCGAACTTCACCCCTCCATGAAACCAGTGACGGGACAGCGTCACACACTATAAGCAATTACTATGAAACGAACAGGAAGTTGTGTTACGTTTGATCAGGTCTTCGTTAATAATTTTCTGGACCGTTTCTACTAACGGATTAAAAACAGCAGATTTTGTGAACACGTGACACACGAACATTCTCTGAGCGTTTAAACACATTCTATGATCAGATTTAACAGAACTGGCTCGGAAAAAAACTACTCGTTTTCGTCCTTTTGGATGCCTACGATCAGTTTACCACGTGGAAACCAGGTTGAACTGGCCTATATATTCACAGGACAGGACACTCACCTTTCGCCAGGGCCACAGTCGAATTGTCGGTGTCAATAGTGTATAATATTCCCTCATAGCGAATCTGAGCTTTAGAGATCAGACTGATCTTACTGCCGATGTAAGGAGTACCGCTGCTCATTGTGTCAACACAAACAACTTTTAAACGGAGCTCGAATCTGACGAAATCGCTTCAGATGCACATCTGCAACACTGCCGCCATCCTGACGCTCCTCAAGTCTAAGCTGTAGTAAAGAAAGAAGGCGCTCACCACTGTGATTTATAAGAGATGATGATTTACCCCGCCCATCATTTGACCCGCTGCACCTGTCCCACATTTTCACTAAACAAATACGGCATTTGTTATGTACAAAACGGATATTTATTTAGGAAATTCGTTTTTAAAGAAAATTTTTAAAAAGTCCGTAACGCACAGGAATTTCTTGGGAAAAGCCCAACTTTATTCACATGCTTCCATAATAAGGCGCTGAGCTTGTCTGCCAACCGCCAATAAATTAAGAAGAAGAAGAAGACATGTCAGGTCAGCATGGGTCCAGAGGGAATCTGGAGGAGCTGGACACGCAGCAGTTCTGGATCTGGACTCGCGGTAAATAAATGTGTGTGTGGAAAGGCAAGAAATGACAGACACTGAGCGGTAGGTGGCGCCATGTGCTCATGACACCAGCTCGCCATTAAAAATAATAGAAGAAGAAGTAGACGTGTCACGTTCGTCACGTTACAGTTGAGTAGAGTAATGCCATATCTGATCCGCTGCTATGTTGTTTGAGAAGCACATGGCGCGGCTGTGCGGCAGGACTGTGTGTCCCGGGCTGCTGCTGCTCCAGCGGGCGCACAAACACAGAGCAGCGCGGCTCTCCGAGAAGAAGCTGGTGTGTATGATCCTCCACAGACACACGCCTCACAACGAGCGTCTGACTCCACCTGTCTGTCTCCTCACAGAGCCGCTATTTCGTGGATCATCGCAGGGTGAAGGTTGTGGCAGGATCGGGAGGGAACGGAGCCTCCACTTTCCACAGTGAGCCCCGGAAAGAGTGGGGCGGCCCAGACGGGGGGGAACGGAGGCGCGGGAGGAGACATCATCATCAAAGGTAATGCGTTAAACCGTGCATTTACTAACTTATTATTTATTGCCTTTCGTACACACATTACTGAAAAACTACAGTTGTACTGTAGAATAATAAATAGTTCTACGGAATGTTTCTCACAGGGAAACTGCTGTACGGCGGCTCCTCTGAGAGGATCAAGTGTCATAGCAGAGTTTTCTCAAAGATGTTTTTTTTTGTTGTTCTGTCATTATGGGTTGTCAAATGTAGACTGATGTGCATGTGATGCAGAGAAAGGAAAGTTCACATTATTTTACCGGCTTTATGAAGTTATATATTTTTTATATAAAAAATGATATTCACGTTATTTTTAAGCAGGTGGCAAGAATTTGCTTATATTACCTGCAGTACTACAGCTTCGCTACGTGTACGAGTGTGTACACCTGTGTCTGCTTACACACCGACGAGACGCTGAACACACGTCCACGTCAAAGACCGTGTTAATAAATGTGAATGTCACTGTATATTAATGTCACTCTTATTCTGAGTGAGTTGTGCGGTGATAAAGAAATATTCCACTCTGTCGAGTTAACTTGACAGCGCCTTTCCCGTCGCTCTTATTCGCAGTGGACCAGCAGGTGAAATCGCTGTCCTCCGTGTCAACGGTGTATCGTGGGAAAGATGGAGAGGCAGGAAGCGGTAAAAACTGCTTTGGACGCAATGCCAGCCCCACCTACATCTCGGTAAGTTTCCCTTACGAGCACATGCAGGATGTAGTAACTGCTTTTTTGCGTGTGAAGTCAGGTGTATTGCGTCACGCTTTGAACGCAGGTTCCTGTAGGCACCGTTGTGAAAGAGGAGGGCCGGACGCTGGCAGACCTCTCGCACCACGGCCAGCTGTACACGGCTGCATACGGAGGCGCGGGGGGGAAGGGGAACCGCTTTTTCTTGTCCAATGAGAACCGAGCGCCGCTGACGGCCACGCCAGGAGAGAAGGGCCAGGAGCGAGTGGTTCAGCTGGAGCTGCGCACCATGGCCCACGCCGCACTGGTCAGTGCTCGTCCAGTGTCCAAAATCACTCACTCACTGTCATGTCCTTCCAAACCCTCATGCAGTTTATTCTTCTGTGCAACACAGAAAAAGATATTTTGAAAAATGTGTGTAGTCAACCAATATTTGGAGCAATATTTGTAGCTAAAAGATGTTTTCATAAACTGTAGACCACACAACAAAATAACAACTGACTTTGCACACAAAACATGGCGCTAATGATATTGGTAATGACATACACGTAAACAAAATGATGTTTTTTTTTGTTTTTTTTTAAAGGCAATATTTGGGCAAAATTTGTCATATTGCGACTGTAGTATATTACTATATTTTTTTACATATATATTAGAAATAATAATAATAATAATAATAGTAAAGACAGAAATATAATACACACACTTTACGTACACTTAAGGACTCCAATATCACTGTAAAAATGACTAGTCAATCTCATAACAATATTTAAGCAACAAATGCACAAAAGAACAATAAACAAATTACAAGCATAGAACCGTCCATTGTGTATGTACTGTAGAAAGATGCATGATTTTTGTGATGGGAAATGGCATTTTTTCTGACTGCGATCAAGTGTCTGTTGACTGAAGTCGTGTCTCTTGGTTTGGCAGGTTGGTTTTCCGAATGCAGGCAAGTCATCTTTGTTGCGGGCCATCAGTAACGCGCGTCCGGCTGTGGCGGCGTACCCCTTCACCACGCTCAAACCTCACGTGGGCATCGTCACGTACAGAGACCACCAGCAGCTGGCAGGTGTGTGTGTGTGTGTACTTGTTTTTGCTACATTGTGGGGACCAAAAGGATAGTAAAACCTGAAATTTTTGACATTGTGGGTTAAAAAATGATGAAAAATAGTAAATGATGTTTATCTGAAAGTGTAACGATGCAAACTTGTTTTCTGTGAGGGCTAGGTTTAGGTGTAGGGAGATAGAAAATACAGTTTTTTACAGTATAATAAAATTACGCCTATGGAATGTCCCCATAAAACATGGAAACACAACGTGTGTGTGTGTGCTTGGTGTTGTTAAGAGAACCGCTGAAGCACCGACTCGTCAGCCGTTACAGCCCTTGTTCTGTCTCTCCCCGTTTCAATGACAGTGGCCGATATTCCCGGACTGATTCCCGGCGCTCATCTGAACCGCGGGCTCGGCGTCTCTTTCCTGAGGCACATCGAGCGCTGTCGGGTTCTGCTGTTCGTGTTGGACGTGTCGTCCGCGGAGCCCTGGGAGCAGTTCCAGCAGCTGTGCTTCGAGCTGGACCAGTACAAACCTCATCTGTCCCAAAGACCTTGTGCCATCGTGGCCAACAAAATGGACCTGCCGGAGGCCAGAGAGAATCTGGAGGCTCTGAGGAGCCGCGTCCATCAGACGGTCATTCCCGTGTCTGCGCTGACCGGACACAACATGGGACGGCTCATCCTGCACCTCAGAGAGATGTACGACAGCTACCCGCAAAACGCCGCCTGCTCGTAGATGAAGAGATCTTCCAGATTCCAAGAAATCTTCATTTCCACGGATGTAGCTGAGGCCTTCCGTCTGTTTCTGCCGTTGATCTAGAAAAGCACTTGTGATCAGGCGACAGCCATTAGACCTGAATTACACTGAACATGACAAGCTACTGCACATCAGTCTTTCAGTGCTGTCATAATGACATAGAGCAGGGACTTTTTGCTCTCTACACGTGAGGATGCCAAAAAGGGAAGTCATGTGACTCAGAGCTCGTGCACACTGGTATAGTCGGCCGGTCATTACTGCAAAATAAACCCGAGCTTCTGCACATCTGGCTCTCGTCACTCACACGAGCTTATAGGCTGCTGCAGTGTAAAAAATATTTTGTATTTAATGTATTTTCTGTTTTTTTATTAATAAACCTTAATTATATTATTGTAAGTAAATCATTACACGCTGTTCGATTTAATAATGGTTTCTAATTTTCTGGTTTAGAAGCAATGCATTAAATGAGCTGGTCTCAGACGTGTCAGATATGTTCAGGTCATGGTGCTGGTGTCGCAATCTAGGTTCCTCTAAACTAACGTTCAACTGAGGAAATGTGTGAAATGGAGTGTTCAGATGTGATGATGGGAAAACCTCCGTTTCTGAGATGTGCACTAAAAAATAAAAAACACAATTTGTTGAGTCAGCTTAAAATAATTTGTTGCCCTGCTGCCTTAAAATTTTAAGTTCAGTCAACTAAAATAAGTTTAGTCGACTTGAAATGTTAAGTTGTACTAAGTAACAACTTAGATATTTGTGTTTGCCAAACTTAACAGATGGGTAAGTAACCCAGCTGCCTTAAAATCTGAAGTTGATTCAACTCCAATATCTAAGTTGTCACTATAATTTAACATTTCAAGTTGAACAAACTTTTTCTGAGTTGACTGAACTTAAAATTGTAAGGCAGCCAGGTTACAAATTATTTTAAGTTGACTCAACAACTTGTTTTTTACAGCGTGGTGCCGGCGGCTGCAGTTCTGGGCAAACTCCTTTCTCCGATCTAAAGCCCTGTCGAATCTCTCGTGTGCGCGTGAACCCGGCCCGTAGAAGCGGAGCAGACAACCTCGATCCGAACTTTGACACAATGTACTAAAGTCAGCTTATGTTCAGAAACTTTCTGTCAGTTCTTGCAGGTTGAAGTTGAAGGTAATTTGCACATCACCAGAAGGCAGTCAAAGTCTGTTGTGTGTGCCACACTTCTTGCTGCCAGTGGATGGCGCTCTGACTGCAACCCACAAAAAAACACATCTATGTGTTCAGCCTCCAGGACCAGACATACCAGTTTGATGAGAACAACGTATGTGCTGCAATGGGAGTTCACCTGTACATTTCTGGTCAGACCAGTCAGTGCTAAAATGATCAAATTTAACTTATTTGTCTGCAGCTGTGCTCTTACAGCCAAAACACACTTCAGCAGCTCTAAGCAGAACAGAGTGTTTATTCAGTAAGGTCACGCTGACAGAGGCTTTCAAAGCTGATCGGATCAACAGAGGAACAGATTATCTTAAGGCTTTCCGGTTGATCTTCATCCACACTGGTCTTCCTCAACATCCCATAATATGCCCACCTGTTATCTGTAAATATTTTTAATTGAAAATATGTTATCAGACTCCCTAGTCTCTTCCCAGACGCGCCGACCTCGACCGCAGAACGAGACGTTATTCGCACGCTGTTTCTTAGTGTTTGTGGGCCGCGTCAGCGCCGCGTGGAGCCGATCCGGCCGTCCAGATCACCGTGACCCCTGACCTCTGCGGCACAGCACAGCACACCCAGAATGTGATTTCTGCCGACGCCTCCTCTAGAAACAGTTTGTATGTATGTATCAGAGAGGTTTTTTTTGCTTTTAAATCATTTAATGGGATGATGTTAATTCATATGTGCATATGATTAATTCAGGATTAATTCATATGTGATCCCTGCCTGTGAACAAACAAAGGACTTGAATGTTTTATTTATTTGACCTATATTAGTTTCAGTGAATGCACCATAATCACTAAAATGACGTTTGATCTCTTTAATGTAGTACATTGTTAATAAAGGATGAGCTGCACAATCAGAATCTGATGTGAAAGTGTGCAGTTTGGTTAGTGACACTCATTGCTTTTGCAACAAAAGATGGCAAAGCCTTTTACACTTTAAAAATATGTTAAGAAATGTTTCAATTATGTTAACCAAAAAATGTAAAGGCTTTTTTTATTAAATGATATTCATCATAACCCAACCAATGGATTACGTGACAATATTATTTCCTTCACTTTTATGTCTTTGCAAATTTAAGACATAGTACGGCCATTTTTAATGTCCAATACGTTGTATACATTATCATACATATAAGACAAAGCCTTGAATTCGTCACACGAAAACCAAAAAGACATTTAAATAATAAAACTGAATTACAATAATAATTTAAACAGCACTCAAACTTTATACAGCTGACTATTAAAGGAGTAGTTCATTTTGGAATTAACCTTTAAATGAAATGCTGCACTGACTCCACAGTATGGGGAAATTCTTCATCATAACATTTGTGTTCAACAGAAGAGAGAATCTCGCACAGGATTGGGAACAACAGTAGAACAAAGGTGAACGTGACTGCGCCAAGTACAACGTGTTCCTGGATCGACATCCTTGTTGATCCTGGAACAGCATTTCAATCAGCCGATCAGAATTGAGGGATAACTTTTCAGGAAATATCAGTTTTAGGCTTACGATCAGAGTTTGATGCTTCTACACCCGTGTTAATCAGCTATCATTTCCTTCTGATTTTAGGAATAAGTTATAGTTATGGTTAGGTTTAGGGGTAGGGAATGGGTTAAGTCTATATTTTTGGACAGTGATGTTGATCCAGGATCAACAAAAGATGTTGATCCAGGAACATGTCGCACTTGGCAAAATCACGGCGACCGTAGAAAAAAAACACTGGTTTTCGTAGTTAATCATTTCACAGCTTTATTTTTTTTTTTTTTTGTCGGTGCAAAGCTCAAAGTATTTGATTTCTCCACGGAAAAATAATTCTAAGAGCATGGCAACAAATTCATTCTTTAATTAAAGCTGCAAGCAGCGATGAAAGGGCCCTCGCACCCGGGCTCACCGCCGACCGGTGGCGTTAGGAAAAACAGCGAACGGTGGGCAGTATGCCTTTAATATAGTAAATACAGGAGGAATATGTCAAAGTCATTTACATGTGCCAGCTGGTGGCGCTATGCCTATAGCTGAATATTAGCCGTGTGTATGTGTTCAGGTAAGCACTATTATCAAACATATGAAGTTTGGTGCAGATTGAACATGGTATGAATGAGTTAGTGCAAAGCATGACGTATGTTGTTGTCAGCAGGTGGCGCTATGATTATAACTGAATATTGGCCTTTCACATGTCTTCAGGTCAGGACTCTTACCAAACAAGTGAAGTTTGGGGCAGATTGGACATTGCATGCCTCTTTCATGGCATTAATAAGATGCATTAGCACTTAGTAAGTGCTGCTAGCATGTTTAGCACAAAATGGCATATTTTGCTGTGCTTTTAATAGTCCACCACAGTGTTAAACATGTCACTTCCTGTTGTCAGCATGTGGCGCTATGACTATAACTGAATATGGGCACTGATGTGTTCAGGACCGGACTGTTATCAAACGTGTGACGTTTGAGGCAGATCGGACATTGTTTGCCTGAGTTACAGCCACTTCCTTTTTCATGGCGAAACATCGAAATTTGTCAAGAATCGGATTAAGATCGGAAGATTGGATTAAAACTGTAGGAGGAGTTTGTTAAAGTACGGGGCCTGAAAATGGCAAAAACTGCACAAAAATCATACCGGAAATTCAATATAACGGACTTCCTGTTGGGTTTCGGATGTTGTGCCAGGAGACTTTTTTTGTAGGTATTGGTGTGTTACAGGTGTGTACCGAGTTTCATACATGTTTTTTTTTTTTTTTTTTAAATTCAGTTTCATCATCAAACAAAAAGACACGGCAACATCGCACATTTCAAATTGCAAATTCATTTGCAAAACAATAAATAAACAACAGCAGAAAGAGAAAACACAAAATAAACACAAACATACCAAAAAAAAACAAAACAAAGAAAATTCCAGGGCAGTTACATAAATGTGAAAAGCTTTAACATTTGTTTTGTTTTTATGAGCTTCTTACTTTAAGATCTCATATTGGAGAGAGTTTCAAGGTCAATTTTAAGATAAGTGTTACAAAATGTAATATATAATAGTTTCTTCTGACTTACTTTTGACTTGTGAATATAAAACTTTGCAAAGATAATTACAAGATTTATAATATAAACCTGTTTATCAGAAAAAGAGGGGTTTTGAAAACAAAGTAAAATACCATGAAAATCTAAATTAAGGGGTTTGCTTAATTTCTTTGTTATGTCTATTTTAAAGTCAGTCCAAAATAGCATAAGGGTGATAGAAAAAGAAATGTTCAGTATCTTCTACATATATATTACAAAAAGTACATTTATCACAAACTATTAATATATCTGCTGACGGCTACATTTACAGGGTAACATCTGTGAACAATTTTGTACAGTATTCTTTTACTTTCATCAAATAAAGAAAGACCATTTACAAAAAGTTGGGGATTTTCTAGGGTTGTATTATTAGTGTTTGTATCTGAGATGTTTTTTTTTTTAAGTTATTATGCCATTGGGAAAAGCCTTAATTACTTTGTTAAATTCTTTTTCATTTACAAAAAAAAGCCATATTTTGTAATAACATTAGAATAAGTGTACCATTGCCCGTTCTTCAACAATCGGTCTTTGTCAGTCACGTGCGTTTATTATCTGTGACGGCACTGAGGCGCCATTTTGAAGGCATCGTCGCACTGAGCCGTGAACTGAAGGTATACAGAGCCGTACAGTAAAGCCCGTTTAAATCATCATACTGGAGAAACAGAAGCAAACCAAGTAGATATGGGACCGAGATCATCTCAGCAGAAGTTTTAGGAACCCTAACTTACATAATTTGTCATTAACAATTAACGCTGATCCATATTAACGTTACCTGACTGCAAAAAGTTGAGTGCTGCCGGTGTTAAACCTAGTTGGAAATATGACGTGCTCTTGTTTACGGTATAAAAACGTATATTATTTACTTACAAATACACTTATATGTTCTGTTTTTGTCTACCATTGATTTGCACATTCCCTTACACCATTAATACCATTAAACTTTACCCTGTTTGTTCAACATTTTCCATACTTCTTTTGGCTGATAACAAGTACTGATGAGGAGTCAATCAAAAACACATTTATGAAAATGTCATTATACATACTTTATTATAAATACAACACTGTGTTAAAAATCAGCTTCAAAATGCATAACAGAAGATGTGACAAGCATGATGAACATCAACATACTGCTAAGTGGACACAGTGCAAGTACTACAAAGAAAGTTGAATAATAATAAAATGAAAATAAATAATAAAATTAATAATATTAATAATAATGTGATGATGATGATGATTTGATGCTTCTGCCAAACATTTCTGATGACCCTACATGGATTCTTAAAAGTGCTAGATGATCTGACACATAATTAATAGTTTGTAGGTAGAACACATTCTGGCACACACTTTTACACTGAATGGTTTCTCTGTGGAAATCTCACAGCAGTCAATCATCGCTATACTGTGTCCAAAGGACTCCACAAACTAATGAGGGATAATTTTGTGCCTGTAACAGTGTAAAACAGTGTTTGTGCAGGCAGATTCAATCTGAGGTGCATGAAGTTAACACAAGTATTTAAAATGAAGTGAGAATTTCCCTTATGTCTGACACAAAAAGCAGTCCGTTTTCTTCTGTGTACACACAAGTTACATTCAGTTTGTGGCATCGAGTGGTGTCGGCCATCTCCTCCAGCCTTCAGTGTGGAGCTGAACATCTCCTCCAGCCTGGTGTCATCATCTCAGCTGGCTGCAACCAACCTATATGAAATACAGAAATACATAAAAAATAAAAACATTAACAATTTATTTTAGTTGGGTATTCAGTTAAGTATTTAGTTAAGAATTTCAGTAGTGAAATAAAATAAATCTCTACACCCATGCATGAAACGATTGCGTGACATCGCATGGTACGTGACGCGTTTCTGCTCCCTCGCTGCCTGTTTAGTGCTGCCCTGGCACCACTAACCGGTTCATCGGTTTAAAAACCTGCTTTTCATTCTTAAGGTATTGTTTTCGTTATAATGTACTGATTCAAATTAGTTATCAATAATAATTATATAAGCTGACAGGCTCTCGCGTATGAACAGGCAGCATCTGTGGTGGGGGGACGCGCCGGCGCAACCATCAAATATATTTCGAAGGAATCCGGCGCCATGTTCCTGACCGCATCACTGTCTTTACTGGGTGCTCTTAGGGAATATTTGCATTTATCCACACTTGTCATTACGCCGTATACCTGCACTACACCACTGAATAGCATTGATAACCCAAAACAACATGTGGATATAACATTAGGTACTAAAAAAAGAGAAAATAAGCACAAACTAAAAAATCGCTTACTTACCTTTATGAAAATGTCGAGCGCAAATATGATGATTTTGCGTATCACCGCTGCTACGCAGGCCATACGACGCTTCTTGGTTATTTCCGCTGCATGTTGTCTTTCAAGTGGGAGACCTAAAATATCTTTCCTCGTGGTCAGTTTTTAACCTTTTCTATCCTGCAATTTACCATCGCTGACTTTAACACAACAAAAACATACCATTTTGAAGCAAATCAAAAGGATGATTCTGCAACTGCAGAACACCTCAGCTTTGATACCTTACAAATGGCGGCGATACCCAAAATGCAATTCGATTCTCGTGAGTGTGACGTCACCTGACAAAGACCGATTAATATGTTATGCCGAACTCAATTCTCCATGTATAATGACTTGTAATTGTGTTTGTATAGAAGTGCCCAGTAAAGCAATGCTTGTTTGTGATAACTGGCCAAAGCAATAGGACGTTTGCCGGTTGTATAAGGACACTGCGACAAGAGTTTCGTACGTGTACGTGAAACGTAGCTCGAGGCGCGCACCGTTGAAATTTTATAGGTGGAGCTATCGAGCCATTTTGCCACACCCACTTCTGAAACCCGTATCAGATGTAAATTTTCGCCATGTGCAAAGTTTTGTGAGTTTTCGAGCATGTTTAGGGCCTCAAAAATGCAATTTACTTTGGAGAAGAAGAAGACCAATAAACGGAGCAATTCCAGTAGGGTCCTCGCACTGCAGTGCTCGGGCCCTAATAGGTTGTTTGCACATGACGTCATTGCTGTGGCGCGAAATGCAGCTGGAGGGCAGGAAGTGATATTTCTCCATTGGGAATCACTAGCAGAAACTCAAAAATGCCTATGTTTTGTGTTGTTTATGGATGCTCAAATTGGTCAAACCGAGAAACCACAAAATATCTTTTATCATGTATGAAAATTTGCTGTTCATAACGGCGGAAAGGCAAGAAATTGACTGAAAAGCGCAGGAAAAAGTGGCTTGTAAACCTCAGTCTGTGGTCAGGAGGAGAGTCGGATAATGCTCGTGTGTGCAAATGGTTAAGAATAGATATAATAATTAGGGCTGTCAAACGATTAATCGCGATTAATCGCATACAAAATAAAAGTTTGAGTTTGTCTAATATGTGTGTGTACTGTGTGGAATTATTATGTTTATATAAATACACACAAACTAATGTGTATATTTAAGAGAAATATGTTTTTATGTACAAAATATTTTTATTTACAGATAATATAAATTATATAAAAATTATAATAAATACATATACTTGTAAATATTTCTTAAATATATACATGAATGTTTGTATTTATATATACATAATGACACACAGTACACACACATAAATTAGGCAAACTCAAACTTTTATTTTGTATGCGATTAATCATGATTAATCATTTGACAGCCCTAATAATAATATGTTAAGATATTAATAAAGAAATATATAAATATACACAGGGTGAGACAGTGAGAATTCACCTAATGCTAAACGCCACATGTAGACACAATGTAAGATTTTATATTTGTAGTTCCGAGAGCGTCATTGATTATAACGGAACATTGTGAGATTGCAATGAATTGTAGTGAGTGACAGCTTTTTAGTGACTATATGGAAGCGCTATTTGTTCGCTTACTATAATCAGTTCGGAATTTGAATAAAAGTTTCGCTTTACGTGCTGCTAACAGGACCAACAGCCAAAAGTTATTACAGTACAAGAGAAACGTAGAGAAACGAAAGTCTGTACTGTACAAACAGAAAATCACAACACGTTAGATGTGATCCTTATGTTACGAAGAGGAGTGATTTTTCAACTAAACTGAAATAGCTGCCTCAGTTGTCTGTCATCGAGGCGGTGGAAATAAGCTACGCAACTAACGTTAAGCCTGATAGCAAACAAACTCTTTCGAAAGTGATTCCCACATTTATATGAAGGATGCAAGATATATTGTTTTCAAATTCTGAATTGATTATAGCCTAGAAAGCGAGCAAATAGCGCTTTCATATAGTCACTAAAAAGCTGTGACTCACTTCAATTTATCGCAATCTCACGAGGTTCAACTGTCATCAACTGCAGATATAATATCCTATTTGCATTGTATGTACGTGTGGCATTTAGCATTGAGTGAATTCTCACTGTCTCACCCTGTGTCTATTTATATATTTCTTCATATCTTAATATTATTCATCTTTTCTTAACCATTCGCACACACAAGCATTATCTGACTCTCCTCTTGACCGCAGACGCAGCTTTACAAGCCACTTTTCCCAATTTTTTTCAGTCAATTTCTTGCCTTTTCCACCTTACGCAACAGCAGATGTTCATACACGATATGAAATAAAACTTCTCGATTTGACCGATTTCCATAAACAACTGAAAACACAGTCATTTTGAGATTCTGCTATTGACTCCTATAGAGAAAAATCACTTCCTGCCCTCCAGCTGCATTTCGCGCGTCCTCAGAATCACGTGACTGCAAACAACCTATAACAAAATTCGTGCACAGATTTACTGTTTTAGCAGATTATCAGTTCATATCATTTAGACGGAAATGTAAAAAACGTGCCTGACTCCGCCCTCTTTGCGGCACTGCGTCACGGCCCGCGCACGCTCCTCCCCGACAGGCGGCGCGAACGCGCGAACTCAGAGGAAATGCCGATCTATCTTAATAGGCGCCGGTGGCGAACCGAGGGACAGTGTGCAGAGTGTGATCATTTACAAGTGTTTCATGATGGAGAGAGGAACGAAACGCCCAAGACGAGACGAAGACTGTGAGAATCACGTCTCTGACTTCAGGCGCTGGGACGTCGAGGAAACCGTTGTCTATCTGCGTAGAGCCGGGTTTGGAAAATGGGAGCAGAAATTCAGAGGTACAGCGATGATCAATAACACCAATAACATATTCACAACAAGAAACGTTAGACTTGACTTTAACAATGATTATATTATTCAAATGACACTCACTAATAACATATTCACAAGAAATATTGCACTAGAATTTCATAATGGTTGTCTCGTATGACACGATCCGTGTGTGTAGAGGACCGTAATTACAGAGAAGCGGCGCGTCTGCGAAATACTGCGGTGCTCCAGAGACTGAACACTGTGTGGCTCAAGAGAGGTAAGTTTGGTCGGTGTAACGACACGCGTCCAAACAGCCGTGATCGCTCAGTCCCGCGGCGCTGCTGAAGCCGCCACGTTAAATGGGCGAGGACCGCCGGCAGAAACCGACGCTTTCATTATCGAGCGGGATTATTTATGGTTTTTGTTAGTTTTGGCAGGCGTAATAGGTGCTAATCAATTATTAAAACAGGAGACTTGTTGCTCACTTGTTTTCTACTGTCATGAAGTTCTTTCTCGCAGGGGTTTTGACATTATTCAGGTCGGATAACCAAATTAGTATTGTGCCCCTTCCGCTTTTGATTTACTTGATACTGCAGTTAGAAAAATGTGTGTTTGCGGGAGATATAGATAATATGAATAAACTGTTCCTTCTTTACTTCAAAAAGACATCTGTCACACTTATTGCAGTGCACTGATGGGAGGCCATCTCTGGACTTTACCAAACAAATATTTATTGACAGACAAAGTGAAGGAAGTAACCTTTAAAATCGGACACAGATACCGCTCAGTAAATTTAGTTGTGATGTTGGTTTGAAAAGTTGTTTTTGTAAAAGAGAATGAGGAGTTATGTCACAATGTTTCCGCTCTGTTGCATTTTGGGAAGGTGCCCCGCCGTATCAGCGGAATACATTATCCGTTGCCTCGGTTACTGCTCATTCTCTGTACAGATACCTGCTTATCTTTTGTTTTGTTTTTGTCTTTAAGTTAAACATTCATTCATTCTTCACTGTGTTGTTTGCAGGGAAGAGAAGCTGTTTTATTGCATCGCATGATGATTTGAGTTTTGTGGGGGGTTTTTCTCTCTTAAGTTTTCACGACGGAAAACCCAACGATTACAGCAGCTGCATGTCCCCTGACAAAAGTGCTGTTCTGTGTACGTGCATTTGATTCCGTTTTTTTCTGTTTCTCAGAGCATGGCATGACCGGGCCAGGGCTACTGTACCTCACCGAAGCGCATTTGGAGAAGATGGGTGTGTCGTAAGTGTTACTCCATTACCGCAGTGATCAGAAACGTAGGGTTCTGCCACAGTCAAACCTGTTTTGTACATGGCGTGCAGTTGAGCTTTAAATGCATTAATTCTGTGTTCCTTGATTCAGTCCTCTGGGATCACGTCTGGAAATCCTCCACTGCCTTCAGAAACTCTGGCAGATCTCGAACGAGCCCATGAAGGTACGCGAAAGCCTCGCACAGCGCTTGCTGACTTTTCGAAACGCCGGCCTCTCTCGCGCTCGCGCCAGACCTTTCCAGAGCTCACGTGTTTGTGTCGCAGGTGTTCAACGACCCCATCCACGGCCACATCGAGCTGCACCCTCTGCTGGTGCAGTTCATTGACACGCCTCAGTTTCAGAGGCTTCGCCACATCAAGCAGCTGGGAGCGACTTACCTGGTCTTCCCCGGGGCTTCGCACAACCGCTTCGAGCACTCTGTCGGGTAGGTGTGGAAGTGCGTCCGTCAGCTTTTGACTGTGTCGTGAAAGAGCAGGTTTTTGCATGTCCGTGATATAATCGCTATTTTTATCGGGGTTATCGAGCACAGGTGAATCTTGCGCAGTATTTCAGTAACGTGCGTTCAGGCAGGGGCGGTTTGGATTTGTGTTTTCTACAAAGTTGCTTTCTTACGTGTTGGTGCGGCTTTGTGTTTGTGTGATGCAGGGTGGGATATCTGGCCGGATGTCTAGTGCGGGCTCTCAGTGAAAGACAGCCAGAGCTCCTCATAACAAAACAAGATGTCCTGTGTGTGCAGATCGCTGGCCTGTGCCATGACTTGGGTGAGTGACGCACACGTGCGGATCTTGACTTCCTCTGTAGGTTTCACATCCTTACAGCCAATTGCATTCAGGTTCAGAAGCATCTTGCTCAGCCGGGATTCTCTGGAACCGTGAAGATAAGCTGCACGTGTCGACCTGTCCGCTCCTCACGTGACTCATATCCGTTACAATCAAATGATGAAATGATTGATTTAAAAGGACATTTTCATAATCAAGATACTTTCTGAGATTTGATGACTGACTTTGGGCCTTCTTTCCAGAAAAAGTTCTCACATCATCTCTCGTTCTTTGTAATTTGGGCCCAATTTACGAAATGTGACCACAAACCGGGAACGATCGGCAGGCGGGTGACTGGACGTTTTTCAGGATTCAGATGGGCAGATCGGATTTCCTGAGTCATCACGGCTGATCTGATAGCACATGCTAATGGCTTTAATGGCTTTGCATCTTCATTCTTTAAAATAGCCCTTTGTCTTTTGTTCAGGTCACGGCCCGTTTTCTCATATGTTTGATGGCATGTTCATCCCTAAAGTCAGACCTGGTGAGAAATGGAAGGTACGTCTGGGGGGAAAAATGTTAACGCTTTATTTTAAGGTGTCCTTGTTACACACGTTACTTCTACATACTATTACAATACCAATTAATAATGAATAATTACATACGAGTAACCCTAATCCTAACCCTAACCGTACAGTAAGTACATGTAGTTAATTAATATTACTCAGTTTTTAAATGTATATTTACACTGTAACAAGGACACCTTCAAATAAAGTGTAAGCAAAAAAAAACATCACTGATGAAAGACTACCTTGACTGCACTTCTCTACTCTCGTTAGTTTGTGCACAGTTAAAGGTATGGTTCACCCAAAAATGAAAATGCTGTCATTAATTATTTACCCTCATGATCATGTTCATGATCTTTGTTCATCTTCAGAACACAAGTTAAGATGTTTTTGATGAAATCCGAGAGCTCGCTGACACCTCCACAGACAGCAACGCAACTGACACGCTCAAAGCCCCGAAAGGTAGTAAAGACATAGTTCAAATAGTCCATGTGACTTCAGTGGTTCAATGATAAATTTATGAAGCTATGAGAATACTTTCTGGCTGCAAAGCAAGTGAAAATAACAACTTTATTCAACAGTTTCTTCTCTTCAGCGTTCAGCGTGCGTTCACGAGAGTACCACAACACGCGTGTGCGTTTCTCTGCTTGTAAACGAGCCGCAGTGCATGTGTGTATTACGTGAGAACGCCGGCTCCTTAAAAGTATTAAAGACTGAACTTTTGTTCATATTCTAGCAGACATTATACCAACAAAGCGCAATTTCACTTAAAATTAAGAAGTTGGTAAAATAATTTTTTTTGGACACATTTAAAACTCCTTCTCGAATCAGACGTGAGTTTTTTTTACTGTACAAATAAATGCAGCCTTGCTGAGCGGAAGAGACGTCTTTTAAAATATTAGAAAATATTACAGATCCCAATTTGAACACTGTGTGTGAATGTTATAATGCATTAATAGAACTTATAGAATTATATGCTATAATTATTAATATCATTATTATTGTCTTTTTTAATTTTATTTTACCAGAACAACAGTAAAATTACAATACTAACATGTAAGAATGTTGATGGAGTTTTTATCAGCTTTTATTTAGCTGGAAACCCACAGGAAGACCTCAGTGCTTCTTTTTGTTGACAGCAGCAGATTTATGAATGATAAAAATGAGTCCCTGGTCAGAAAGCTCTCAGATTTCATCAGAACTCTTATCTTAATTTGTGTTCAGAAGATGAACGAAGGTCTTGAGGGTTTGGAACGACATGAGGCTGAGTAAATAATGACTTACTTATTTACTTTAGATTTGTGCTAAATGTTGTAAAACTAAGTTTCAAGAAAACAAATAAAAAATCTCTGGTTTCGTGAAATTTATTTTCACAAATCTAATTTCATAATCTTATGCCTGGGTTTTGTTGGAGAGTGCACAGTAAAATCCACAGAGTAAAATTAACTCTATTCAGAGAACATTTGGTCCCTCTCTAAATAGAGTTAAATTAACACTGAAGCAGAGTTAAAGTTGATCAGATAATTAAGTGATCAATTAAAAGGTGATTGAGCATTAGTGATGAACACCTGCTCTTAACAAGCAGAATCAATGAAGAAAAGACAAACACAAGAACTACAACTGATTTCAGCCACAGATTAAATCAACTGAAATAAAATAAGTGATTAAATCCCTCAATATCTCAGCAGATGATGATTAAACAACTCCACAAACAGCTTCACTCATTATTAACCAGACTGACTTTATTTTTGTCACACGTCTACAGAAGGTCTTATTGAGATTTACAGAGGATCAAAAGTTGTTGTTTTAGTGGTTAAAATGATGCCACCATCATGGAGATCAGCATTTGCTTTAGTTTAGATCTTGACCCTTCAGTTTTTGGGTTCGATCTCTGTTTAACTGTATGTGTAATGTTGTAAAACAGAGTGGTCAATGCTTTACATTAAGCACATTTTAATTGACTTTTTATGTTGAGATGTTTATTGTGAGATGATTCAATTACATCCAGGGTAACTTTTTCTCAATTTATGCATTTAGATAACCATAACCAACCCTGTGAAACTTCAGCAGTGAAAAGAAAAAAAAAAAACTATGATGTAATAGTAAAGAATAAGTAAACACCACTATTACTCAGAGACACACAGACATCAAGTACCAGCATATGAATCTCAGCAATGGTGACAATCAACAAAATTCTTCATGCTGCAATGCATGCTGGGTAACAACATAGTAAAAACTCCCATCATGCACTGCAGTATGAATAATTATTGTCACCACTGTTGAGGATCATATGATAAGTGTTCATGTCTAAAATCCTGAGTAAATGCACCTCTTTTTTTTTCAAAATTGAAGCTTTATGGTGGTGATTGTTTAACAGGACCTTTTTTCAGCAATATGATCATCAATAAACCAAAGCGAAAGATCGCTTCATAACGTTCACACAAATGAGCTATAAGCAGAAAGTGTAAAATAATCTGTTGCTTCAAACATTTGATTCAGCAATACACAAATGTTTGTTGTGAAACAAAATTATTGTAAGTTATTAAAAGGGTCAAGAGACAAACTAAAGCAAACCTTGACCACAATTATGGTAGCATTATGTTTTTTTTATTTTTTTTTATTTTATTATTATTATTATTATTATTATTATTACAATTAAGCCAGTCTGCTTAGTAATGAGTGAAGCTGGTGATGCTGTTTGTGGAGTTGTTTAATCCGATTTTGAGAGATTTACTGTCTTTTATTTCAGTTGATTTAATCTGTGTCTGAAATCAGTTGTAGTTCTTGTGTTTCTCTTTTCTTCAGTGATTCTGTTTGTTAACAGCAGGTGTTCATCACTAATGCTCAATCACCTTTTAATTGATCACTTAATTATCTCATTAACTTTAACTCTGCTTCAGTGTTAATTTAACTCTATTTAGAGAGGGACCAAATGTTCTCTGACTAGAGTTAATTTTACTCTGTGAATTTTACTGTGTGCGTGTGGAGGTCGTACCGGTTGACACACAGATGATAGAAACACATTTATTCCTGCAGCTCTGTGTAGGTACCTGTAGATCTGATCAGTCAGTAATATTCACAGACGCCAAAACTGATTTCTGCTGGTTTTCTCTCTCCGCAGCATGAGGTGGCATCGGTTCAGATGTTTGACCACCTGGTGAAGGTCAACGGTCTGGAGGAGGTCATGGTTCACCACGGGTTGACTCTTCCTGACGACCTTATATTTATTAAGGAGCAGATCGCCGGCCCCCTGGACAACTCCGTCTTGGACAGTTCGGTACGTACGCGTGTCGTCTGCTGCCTCGTGCAAAAACGTTACGGCAAAGCGTCGTTTGACATGAACGTGACGTTTGTGTTTTTGTAGAGCTTTGTTGTTGCCGTTCAAAAAAAAATATCAAGGTCAAAATAATTAGACTTTGATATTTCAGTTTCAGTAACTTTCCCAAGCCACTGTTTCCATGGAAACAGTTTATTAACGGTTATTGTTGGAAATAATGTGACAAAGCCTTTATGCAATGGTTCGATTCTGTCATTTCTGTATGAGTTTCCTTGTTCTGGAAAACAGTCTTTGTCCATACTGTAACGGCTGAAGCAAATTGCTCACTCTTCCCCCCACAGTGGCCGTATAAGGGCAGGCCGTTGGAGAAATCGTTCCTGTACGAGATAGTAGCGAACAAAAGGAACGGCATCGACGTGGATAAGTGGGACTATTTCGCAAGGTAAGGTGATTTACACCAAGCTGATGTTGTTTTCAGCGTCGCTAACCCTTATTCAACTAACTGAAACGTGTTCAGGGACTGCTACCACCTCGGCATTCAGAACAACTTTGACTACCAGCGCTTCCTCAAGTTTGCGCGCGTGTGTGAAGTGAGAGGAAAGAAACATATCTGCACCAGAGACAAGGTACGTTTTGCAGTTGTTATACTGACTGTGTACATCTGTTGATTTAGTTTATCGTACAGTGCTTGACCGATTTCAGTGCCTGTTTTTTAAAAAATCCTTTTTGGCTGCATTTATTTATTCAGCCGAGTCAGGCAGTCATTTAGAAAAGAACCATAAAGACAGTATGGTGACAGCAAATTATTTCATGTAAAGAAAAAAAATTCTATATATATTTAATGTTGTATGTTTACAGAACATAAAACATTATGATAGTATGACATAAAAATTTGGCACATTTATTGTCCAACAACAAATATTTTAGTACTGCTAAGGTGCCATAGAATGCATTGATACAGTATTTCAAATTGTTCTCTGATATCTACATAGAAGGTATGTGGCTTAGGTAAGGGCAAAAATTCTCCAGAAATGGTTTACATGTCCATTTACATCCCTAGAATGAAATGGCCTATTATTACCTTGTTTGGAAGGGTCATGAGTAATAACCATGAGCTCTGCTCCGATTGGCTGTTTCACAGTGCGGCTCATTTCAGTAGCTCACACAGCAGGAAGGAAACGCACGGGGGAAATATATATTTAATCGGGGAGCCGCTATTAATATGTGTGGCACTGAAACTACTTTTGAATGCACAATCACTTTGTACTTTCGCTTCGGAGACTTGCCATCGCATGTGCTCTGCGTATAGTACAGCGGCAGGTCTTACCACACATTTTACAAGATTAGATGCTTGTCAGTGGTGCTCAGGATCTGTAAATCATTCCCCATCGTCCTCAGTCATCTCTTCTTACTCTTTTATTATATCAACAGCACTGACGCTACCCTATGAGAACAGAACTTGAACTGAATTAAACTGAATAGTGACACTGTTGCTGAGGATTTGGATCGAGAGACGTGAAACCTTAGATGATGATTTCTTGAGAGACACACCAGCGCGGCTGATCGTGATGTGCTCAGACAGACCACAGAAAGAAAGATCCAACACAATACAGAATATGTACAGCATATGATCTCCGCTGAGTTAGGACAACTATGATACGCTGATGCTAACGTTCGTCATTGCCAAATCTCCCAAAGTCATTGTTTTTGTAACCTGAGTAGTTCATTTATTTCTTACCGTCATTGTGATTTTGAAATATCCAGTTTATTAGAAAAAGCAGAGGACCTTTTTAAAGCCCCCTGGAGTCTTCTGTTCAGTTTAGTTTGATTGACCGATTGAATTCTCTTATACGTAATAAATCTTGAAGAGGTGTGATTCTGTATCAGTCAGAATTTCAAAGAAATAAAAAGGCCTTTCTGATTTTGCATGCTGAATTGTTTTATTGTTCACAGGAAGTTGGCAATCTCTATGACATGTTTCACACTCGTAACTGCCTCCATCGGCGGGCGTATCAACACAAAGTGGCCAACATCATCGAGACCATGTGTGTATTAGCATCATTTAACAGCACACAGTTATTTTCGTAGTTTTCGGTTTGACTGAAGTGTTCTGTCGTGGTTGTTTTGTGTCAGGATAGCGGAGGCTTTTGTAAAAGCTGATCCTCATATTCGGATCCAGGGCTCCTCGGGGAAGATCTTCACCATCTCTTCAGCTATAGAAGACATGGAGGCCTACACCAAACTCACAGGTGCGTCACCTTCTAGGGGTCGGCCGATATGTGTTTTCAGGGCCGACGCAGATACCGATTATTACAGATCAAGTACACGTATTAGCCGATATTTTGAACAAGGGCTCTGACAAAAACTGCCTTCCCTGGTGTTGGTCGAGTGTAGTACTCCCACACTGCACTTCTTACTTTTGTCTTCCTTTGTTCATTCATGTACAATGAGAGTAATATATATAGAGAGAATTAAGAGTGGGGCCACTGTATGCTTCATGATGAAGCCTACGAATGGTGGACAACAGCTAAACATCTTGTGGAAATGTATGTGTAATAGCATAACCTCTCGGAATTCCTCATTAATTATTTTCTGAGAATGTGTAAATAATTGAATTGTCTTCATAGCTCCATTGTAGAACTATTTCCATGAAACTATAACACTAATAGACTAATATAGGCACACTTAGTTAAGCAGCCTATTGAAATGTCTCAGTTTATATCATCCTAATCTTGGCCCATGTGACACTAAAAAAGTTCAGTTAGTTTTAATTTACAGTACAGTCTCATTTATTTTTGAATCAAATAAGAGTTAAACATAGGGGTTTGAACTAGCGCAGTGTAATTATTCTTTTAAACACAATTGTAATATGTGTACTAGTAGTAGCCTATTACGTATATTCTAATCTACTGCACCACAGTAATATATTTCTGACAGTTTCTTTTAGACGGATCTTATATTTTGATGGGTTGCCATGAGGACCTTTTAAGTTTCTATAGCCTATTAAACATGATATGACGATAGTTTTAGAGATGTTGTTCATGTATTTATGTCCTCATTTAGTGAGACGACAGACGCTGAAATCCCGGCAAGCGTCAGTCTGCGCAGTACATAAATATGTGCGTCCTTGCCATTCACATACACGGACACGCAGAACATGCAGGATCCATACTTAAATAGTATATTTGTGGCTTAATATTTACAGATATTAGTCCACACTGGGACTCGATTCAAGTGTATTGTCCCACTATTGATTGATTCATCCAAACTTTCAAATTCCGTGACATTCCGCGTTATACAGGAAATTCCACGTATGACGTGTTTTCCGTATTGCAGAAATCATAGGTAATATTGAGGTGTTTTGCAACTTCAGTGTATCTTTAGTGTATTGTGATTGATTGCAACTTCAGCAATTTCTGCTGCTGCCTTAACTTTGAGCGACAACTGATGCGTGAGTGATCACTGAAGCAGCTCCAGTTAGCAAGCGCTTTGGTGTGAGGGAGTGCAAAACTCAGTGCCTTCAGCCTTCCGCGTTGATTGGTCGGACTCGTGATTCCCAACAATCTGATGGGCGGTGGGCGGAGATTGCTTTCGGCCACAGAGTGGTGAGATCCGACAGGCTGCATCAGAGCCGTTTTAAAATAAAATCATATGATCTGAGAATCTGTTTTGAAAATGACCGATACCGGTTATCATAAAAATGCCTACTATCGGCGCCGATAAACGGTCGACCCCCATCGCCTTCCCGATCCTGCGGGCCACTCGTACCGGTCCAGTGATATTTCTGTGATCGCTTGCTCTCGTTCGTTTTCCGTAACCCTCACAGAAATCCTGCTGCATTTTAGTTTGGGGGCTGTCGACAAATTAAACATTTTTAATTGAAGTAATTACATGATGTGCCAGTTAATTCATCGAATTAATCGCAAATTGACTGAACACCTGTTTTATTTATTTATTTATTTTTTAACACTCAGTCGGTGGTGGCAGGGGTGGGTGACATGACAAAAATCATATTTATAAGACACAGTATATTGATGGTTACGAACTGTTTACGTTCGCTGAAGACATATCGACTGCGTTTATGTCAGTACTCCACATGATGGGCATTTTGACATCATTTTGCCTGTATTTGACCGTTCAAGAACAAGTCTCTTTCGCTGCTTATTGCGCTTAATAACTCTGTTTAACATCACGGGTCTCCCGCTCTATTTGAGGATTAGAAAGCAGAATGTTGAACTAAATGTTACAGAATGACATTCTTTAGTGCTGAAAGATGTAAATGCTGAAATGAGGGTTATTTGATAAGGGATTTTTATTTATTTATTTATTTTTTTTAATATGAACGTATCCTGTTTTAGATCACATATTTGAGCAGATTCTGTACTCGTCTGAGCCAGAGCTGTCTGAGGCGCGAGCCATCCTCAACAACATCGTCTGCAGGCGGCTGTATAAGTGTGTGGGTCAGACCACGCCGGAGACGCATGTGGACGCCTCGCAGGTGAGCGGCTTAAGAGATTCTGACTTTTAATTTTGTTCATGTAAAATGTAAAGGGGCAGGATTTACTCATATTTGATTACACAATGTGTGTATTTTTGATGCGGTGGTGTGACTTTCATTTTTCAATAAAAATAATGAGAGAGGAAAGATTGTAGATCCAGTTGATAAAGAAAGATCAAAGTGTGTGAGCCGTATGTGCGAAGTGACTGAGTTGCTGCTGATTAAATAACCACAATCACTTCTGTGATCTCTTGCAGGAGAAACTTCTAGACTGGGCGAAGGAAGTAGCCCGTTCAAAACCCAGCGGCACAGACGCCAACCTGATAGCTGAGGACTTTGTAGTTAGTGTACGTTGTTGTTTTTTTTTTCTTTTTTAAACAGTGGCTGATTCCTCAGATGGTTTGCCTACTACTACAAGCTGTCAGTCGAACCCAGCTCCCATCACACCACACACATGCTGTAATAGTCTGACCTTCTCCTGTTTACAGATGTTACATAACCACACAAAGTCAGATGACATTAAAACCGACACTTCCCATGAAATTCAACCCAACAGCTCAGATTATATACCATTACTATAAGTTGTGAAGGGAACGTTTTTGAACACTGATTTTTGTTTTAAATGTACTTGGTTAAATGGGTCATGAATGGACTTGTGGAATGGCAGCATTTGGAATCGCCGCGTTCATCACGTGACGACCTTTATCAAACGGACAGTTCCGGTCCTTGATTCTGATTGGTCGAGCCGCATTCCAAGCTGTTGTAAATTACACCTTTGTTTACACCTTGCTGACTCGCGTGACGTCTGTCCATCAGTCACAGGGGCGATACCTCTGTCAAATGTATCTCGAGCATTAAGACACGCGTCACGCGCTGCGAGGGCGAGTCATTAGCTGATCTGAACGACAACTCTAGTTTCTCAGTTAACGTGAGCTTACAAAAACTGTGTGCTTAAAAATGTTGTTTAAAATAATACTTTTGTTCTTTAGGTCATTTACATGGATTATGGAATGAAGGAGAAAAACCCCATCAACAATGTCCACTTCTACTGCAAGAAAGATCCCACCAAAGCCATAAAGATCCGCAAAAAGCAGGTACGCTCCAGAAACACACCGTCACCGCAGCAGTGTCCCCTGTCACTTCATCTCCATCTCCAAAGAAAAAACACAAAGCCAGGCGACATGGGTCAGGACAAAGAGGTTGAGGAGCGTTTCAGTCTTTATAATGGTCATTCAGATTTTTGTATTGGCAGTGCTGTTCATCCGATTTTCAAACTAATTGAAACATGATTTCATTTTCAAACTTTTTTGCTGTTTTTTTTGTTTTTGTTTTCCTGGACTACAGCATGCCCTAGCTTAGTCGCCGTTCACATGCGGCGCGTTTTGCGCGCGCAAGCTATTTATTTTCAATGGAGCCGCGCAGTTTAAAATCCAAAGCAGAAATGTTTTTGTAACTGACAGCGCCTTCATGGTTGCCTAGTAACAGCAGACGCTACAGAAGCACGAGCGCCCACGCGCTCTGAAATTGGAGGAAGCGACGCGCCTCGCGTTTTCCACGCGTTTTTAGACGCTTCATGTGAACGTGCCCTTAAGAGAGTAAGTTACATTTAATGCTAAAGTATCGTTAACACTAATACAAACATTATTTTTGCAGTATGAGTGTGTTCGGGCAGAACGATGCAGCTCTATTTCATGTGTCTTTAGACAAATGTCAGTACAGTATTTTTTCAGAACCTGTGCTTGGCTTATTATTCCATTCAACTTATTTGGCTACTGTAAAATTGGCAAAGGGAAACTTTTATCAAACAAGTTTTTTTCTGGCATGCTCTGTCTGCAATAGCAAATAGCATTTGTGGTTGATGGTATGTTTTTCGATAATGGTAGAAAACACTTACTAGGTTGATTTCTTTGCCCAAAAAAACAAACAAAAAACTTGGCTGTCAATCATGATGGAAGAATAAATAAGTTAAGTTACAGCATGTCCCCTAATGAGGCCGTAATATTTATTCTGTGGGAGTCCCCCCACCTCCCGGCCTCATCAGAGGCCACATCACCCCTCGAGCACCCTTCTCACCTTTTTCACCCCTGACCCATTCTCATGCCTGTAACATAGAGCAGTGGTTCTCAACCTTTTGTCCACTGGGCCGCACTATGGTCCAAGTGCAAGTCTCACGGGCCGCATATCATTTACATATTACATCACCAATACAAACCAACCAGATTTATAATATTATAAATATTATGATATGTAAACGATACCCCTGGAATAAATTATTCACTGGTTTAAGAAATTTCTGATTGTAAAAAAACCTGCTGCTTTTCATTTTTAAGGTATTGTTTGGGTTTTAATGTACTGACTCAAATTAGTAATTAACAGTAATTATTATACCAGTCTGCGCGCCTCCCCTGACACGCTCTCGCGTGTGAACAGACAGTATTTGGGGTGTGTGGGAGCGGATGACGCGGGCGCATGAGACGCAATCATCAAACGTTTTCAAAGGAAGCTGACGCCACCGTCATGACTGGGTGTTTTAGGGAATATTTGCATTTATTCACATGCTATTCATGTGGTGGACTGTCATGACTTTCACTAATGCAGGACACTACTGAATGATGCACATCACAGGGTTTTAGAATTGGGTATACACAGAGCTGACTGATAAAGAATTGAGTAGGCTGCACTACACCACTGTAAATAAATAATTCTGCTCACTATTAATACCGTTTTTATGAAATTCGCCTCGAAAGGAGTAACAGCACAATGAAGTTGCGATTCTGAAATGCTGTCTGTCTGTAAGACACGCATGGAAGCGTGACTTGATGCGCAACATTGCAGAAAATGTGCGTTCACGAATGATGGCGAAAGTCAGCACTCTCCTACCTTCACTGATGATACTGGGACTTTCCTTGTTTGTATGTACATATTCCTTTGTTGGCATTTTCCGCATTACGTTTCGTTTTTCTCCCTTAACAATTTTGTTCATTCTGATGTGTAATTTTACTGAACTAATGGCTGATGATGATGACTATATGAACTGAATTCTGCCAAAGCGTGCACTTGTAATTGTTAATGTCTGAAAATAATATATGAAAAACAAATTATTATTTCATATAGAAACATTAGAGTTTATATTTTTTTAGTACATTTTTAAATTAATTTAAAAACACAAATGAATCGTAAAACGGTAAGTTATTTTGTAATGTGTAATTGTAATGTGCCGCATTTGGATTCGTGACGGGCTGCGGGTTGGGAACCACTGACGTAGACTGACAATGTATAGAGTTCATTTTATGATTTACAAAAAAGTATAATTATAAGTTATAATTACTTTTTTTTTTTTTTACTTACTGCATATACTGTGATAAAACCTTTAGCAAATACTGCAGCATGAATATCTGATACGGTCATGTGCCTAATGTGAACATTTCTGTCAGTGACCCACACAAAGAAATGTCTAGAAAGTTGGTTTCATTTCCATGTTACATGAGAGAGCGTGTATGTTATATTGTATTGCTTCTAGTCCAAAAGAAGAAGATATCCTCAGTATATCGTTTGTGGGAAATGCGTGTTGTTTTGAGGAAAGACGTTGCCTGGACTAATTTTATAAGCCAGACAAAATGAAGGCCTGTGTTCCTGATGTCCGTGTCGTACAACAGGTGTCCAAACTCCTGCCGGAGCGCTTCGCCGAGCAGCTGATCAGGGTTTACTGTAAGAAGACAGACGACAAGAGCCTAGAAGCTGCTAAGAAGTACTTTGTCCAGTGGTGCATGGACAGGAACTTCACCAAACCCCAGGCAAGACTCTGCATTTCCAATTGTGTAATCACTCAGGTTTCACTGTTATCTTCAAATATACTTGCTACTTTCAGCAATTGAATTTGTTCAGTATATTTCAGTATTCACAGACAGTGTTTGTTTTATTTTATTTTATTTTTTAAATGTATATAGTGTAATAATTAATTGAGAATGACCAAAATCACACGTGCTGATTGTGATGCAAAACCTAAAAGCATCAGGCGATATTACAGGTGTGATTTCATAGAAGTGAATAACATTGGCTGGATGCTGCCATTTCTGTGAGGTTAAGTTTGGAAATCATGAATCATTATTCACAAAGAGCTGGAGAACTTCTGAGAAATTAACTTGCTAAAAGTTTGTGAACCATAAACATGTCTTGTTAAAAAATACATTTTTTATTGTTTTGTTTTGTTTTGTGGTCAATCGAAAGTTGAATCAATGTCATTTATTCATCGTCACGTCGTTTAAAAACTGTATGACTCAAAATAAGCTGACTATCTGCGGTCGTGTAATCGCATTAACCGTTTTGCTGTGCAGTAATGGGAAATAATAACCTGATCCTTTTCATTCTTGTGAATGTGACTTTACAAGGGCTGTCCGTCTGCATGTAAATCAGTAAAATGGCTGATTTCAGTCCGCTGGTTAGTTCTGGTGCATCATTGTATTGGTGCATGTGAACGTGCTCACTGTTTTCTTCGTCCATGCGGTGAAGCGCACACCTCGCGTGTTCCCCGCCCCTCATTCGTTGTGCAGTAACACCGGTGCGTATGTGAATGTGTTTCAGGACGGAGATGTAATTGCTCCAGAGCTCACTCCACTCAAACGTGACTGGCACACGCTGGAGCGAGACGACGAGGACAGTGAGCCGGATGACAACGGTGAAGGCGCTCGTCCCGGAACGAGAGACGAAACGCCTAGAAAGGCTGGACGTCAAGTGAAAGTCAACCTTTTTCAAGCTCAGGGAGGAAGCAGACTCTGAATTACCAGCTGTCGGCTCTCAGGGATCTCGATCCGTTGTAAAGCTTTGCTCAGCCCTGTGCTTCTCTCATTGAGAATATCTGGAGAGATCACCAGAAGCTCATTGTTTTTGCTCTTTATTTAAACTGTGTTTGCCCGTTTGCTTTTATTTTCAGCTTTAATATCACGTTTGCCAGGGTTTTAATGCTACTCGCACCTCTGACACAGAAACGCTTTATTATGCATCAATTCAGAATGAATGTCTCTCTCCAACATTATGTTTCAGTGCAGAGGGCAAAAAAAGTATGCGTTTTGGCGTTCTTTTGTTCATCCTTTTATTTATTTAAAACATTTTATCAGGGACTTGCTGTTACTTCTTTCTTTTGTTAAGTGGCCCTCCACTCACCTGTCGTGTGTAAAAACTCATGGATCTACTCGATTTTTGTTACAATGGGTCTTTTCTCAACTGTGATGACCTTTTATATATCTATTTTGAGCAGGCTATATATTTTACACTACAGATAGTTTATATAATAGTGATGGGTTATGATGGTGTGATTGTCTTGATCTTGTTTCAGATGTTTTCATCATCAGTACAGACTTTTGCTGTGAACAGAAATCTACCTGATTGTGTTATTCTCATTACAGTCTGTACTGAAATATTAAAATTCTCACAGCACAATCACATCACAAGTCTGATTTACTGAAAAAGGTTCATTTAAGGATTGCACGTTGTGCGTGTCATGCTTAAAGATGTCGTGCTGAAACAATGCAGACGTCACCAAATCCAGCGAAAGATTGAAAAGGCTGTGCAAAGAAGCAGTTTTACTGGTAGACTGGGCACATTTGTAGTGTTTTTTTGGTGTGTGTGGCTGCATCAGTTTCTCTGTTGTTTTGTGGCGAACACTGCGAGATCAGGTGGTGATATTAAACAGGTTTGAAACTGTTGCAGCAGCTCGGATCACGTCACCGACCCACTCATGCATGATGAGCATCAGCGACAGCAATAAGCAGCGCTTTGACTCCGATCCGGGGTTTTGTTGCAGACCTTGGAAATTTGTCTGTGATTCCAAATGTACATTTTCCTCTTATACCAATAAACTGCAGCTGAACTGGAAGTGGCCAGAGAGTCTTCTGATGTTACCTGAAGAAGAAGCTGCTGGTTCTCCGGTCAGGAGGGGTTTGTAGGGCAGGCCAGCGACGTGGCTGCTCACAGGTCAGGAATCGCCTGTGGGTGTTCACACTTCAGTTGTAGTGTACACGTTAACAGTAGTCTGCTTTATAGTGTAGTCTAGAGGTGTGTGCCAGAAGACTCGGGGGTGGAATTGAAAGCAGAGACGTCAAGTCGGACATTTTCTGCCCCTGTAGTGATGCTCGTGTGATGTTTGCAACATGAATCAGGGTGTTCCTTCCCGAATCGTACCGTACTGATCCATACCGCTTAGTGGAAACGAGCCATTTCACATCCATCAGTTCTTCAACATCCCAGCAGCACCACTGCTTTGAAATTCATCCAATTGTGCCGGGCTTGAAGAAACCCCCAGATGTAAGGAGAACACCTGCCACACCTGAGACACGGGCCAGACGTAATTTGATAGTAACACATTTCCACATGTTCCACATTTCATTAGTGCATACATTAGTATGTGTGTTTTATATTAGATTAGGATGTGAATATTTAAAGTGCCAAAGTTTACAATCACAAAAAATGTACCATGGGCGGTACAGGTTAAAGGAGCCTCTTCGGCTGTGAGGGTGGAAGCGACCTGCCATGTCGGCATGAGCGGCGTTCTGTCGTTTAGTAGGTACCACATTAACCTTTTTCAGGATGGACGCGACAGCCAGCCATAACGTCTGACAACTTTTATTCTTCTTTCCACAGTACCGTAACACGCTCAGTATAGGTTCCCACACATGCTATATGCATTATAACGTTACCGAATAGAACCAAATACTACATCCAAATATGATTCTTTCTCTTTTTTTTTTTTCTTTTCATTTTTGGTGGAGCGAAATAAACTAGCAATGATTATACTTGTCTTATTAGACATTGAACATTCATACATGTAAATAACAATTGTGTACATCTTTTTTTTTTTTTTCACACAAAAGAAAAGTAAAAACAACAGTTTCTCTACCTAGAAGGATTAGATGGACTACCCAAAACCTTTAACCAAGTGTGGGGATTATTTTGCCCCACTGACCACTCAGTGTTTCTCCAGGGTATCTCTAACTACAAACAAAGTCCTTTAAATACCCGGGAGGAGCCCTAATCAGGGAAGGATACCGACTGGTACATGGTGAGGTCGGTTGGCATACCATCTGAAATTCTGGCATGATGGTTGAACTTTCAGAGCACAGAGATCCCTGTATCTCAGTTGAGTCTGGAAGGTCCGATATCACAGGAGCTTTTTGGAGTTGGAGATGAAACCTGTTTCTCCTTAAGATGGATTTGAAGTGTTCAATTACAGCTTCCGCTGTTGTTGAGGTCAGTTTGGAAACTTCAAAAAAAAAAAAAAACTAGAAAAGTAGTCCACGATGACCAAGTAGTGCTTTTTACCTTTTTGGAACAAATCTGCTCCTGCTGTAGACCACAGCCTTGTTTCATTGAAGCTTATTCTCTCTCGAGCACAAGTGTTACAGTTGTCAATAATTTTGTAAGGTTTTGCTGAGACCTGGCCACCAAACTGACTGCTTAGCTCTCTCTCTGCACTTTGTTATGCCAAGATGTCCCTCATGCTATTTTTCCAGGATTAGCTTGGAGTGATTTTTGGAATGACAATTCTGATTCCATTCAATAAGAGCCCAGTTTGTGCTGAAATGTCCCCTGAGAATGCCATGTAAGGCTGGAAAGTTTTGTCAACAGAGGACTTATCTGGCCAACCTTCCACACAGTACTTCTTCAGCTGCTGGAGTATAGAATCTTTGTCTTGGTGCTCTTGGATCTCTTTGAGCCTCCTTTCTGTAGCTGGAAGGCTTGCCAGCATACAAATTGATGTCGTCTTCTGAAAGCCCTTCTGCTGTACTGTTTATGGGAGCTCTAGACAACACATCTGCCACAGGTTTCCACGTGTTGTCTGCTTGCTTCTGGAGGAGAACCACACCTAGTCCAAGTGAAGAGGCATCCGCAGAAACAACTGTATCCTTGTTTGGATCATACAGCGCCAAACCTGGGGGGTTGTCAGTTCCTCTTTCATTTTCTCGAAGGCCTCTTGCTGATGTGACCCCCACACCCACATATTGGACTTTCTCAGTAAGTCTCTGAGTGGCTGTGGTTTCGCTGCCAAATGTGGTAAGAATTCTCCAAGGTGGTTGACCATTCCCAAAACCCACCTTACATTACATGGTTGTCTCATTGCTTTAACTGCTTCCAGCTTGTCTGGGTCTGCACTTACCCTTGACGCCTTAATGATCTGTCCAAGGAACTTGATTTTCACCTTGGAAAACAAGAACATTTCTCGTTGAGTGACTTCTGCTTCCTAAAGTCTTGAAAGCCTCTAATCATCTAATCTCTAATCATCCTCTAATCATCGCAACTCTGCGACGACCCCCAGACGAGCACATGATCCATTTGACAAACAACACCTTTTAGTCCCTCAAGAATCCTGGACATGCGCTTTTGGAAATGCTCTGGTGCAGTAGAGATTCCAAAGCATAGACGATTATAACGATATCGGCCAAATGGAGTTATAAAGGTGGTGAGCAAAGAGGATTCCTTCGAAAGTGAAATCTGCCAAAAACCTGCATTGGCATCAAGTTTGGAAAACACCTTGGCTCCTGCAAGTTGTCCCAAGGTACTTTCTACAGAAGGGAGAGGGTGTTTTTCTCTCATAACTGATTTGTTCAGTTCAGTGAGCTCTGTGCATAATTCTCACTTTACCTGTACTCTTCGGGACCACAACCATGGGAGCACACCATTCAGTTGGCTCCTCCACCTTTGAAATTACACCCTGCTGTTCCATACTCGTCAATTCTTCCTTCACCTTTGATAAGAGAGGGAGGGAAAAGTTTTGAACCCGTTTTTAGCGCAATGCTGTACATACCCTCCATTTTGCCTAAGCCACTAAAGAGTTTTGGAAACTCCCTTTCCACATTTTCTTTTGAGGTTAAGCTGACAACGTGCAGCCTGGCTACCAGCTGAAGTGCGGTTACTGTTGGTCTGCCCAACAAACACATGTACAATCCGTCCACAACATAAATGTCCTGATTTGTACACTTTTTGTGCTATCTGAGGGTCCCTTTTACCTTCAGTGACCTTCCACCTGATCCCTGGAGGATTTTTCTAGGAGGTTTCAGTTTTTGGAACTGGCCCTGGGTGTACAGTGTCACAAGAACTGCTGTACACCCAGTTTTGAACATGTGAGCTGTGACAATTTTGAACATATTCTCGAAAATTGTCAATTTTTATCTCAGTCATCCAGGGACTTCCTGTTACATTAGATGTCAGTGAACCAAGGAATGCAATGTCCTTCTTTGTATCCGAAGTTAACGTTGCTATATTCACCTCATATACTTTATTTGACATAGCGTAATGTAGCTTTTTATAACAGTGATGACTTGCATCTCTTGCGGGGCATTGCTGCAGATTATGCCCTTTTGTGCCACTGCATCTAGTATACTGCGTCTGCTTTTTAGGTCTTTCTTATTGTTTTCTTTGCCGGTTGTCCATGTAGTAGCTTTGCTTGTTTTGATTTCACATTACTGTACTGTTTAGTTTGTACACTATCCAGCTCTTCGTTTGTAATTTCCCCTTTAAAGTTTGACTTGAGCAGTTCTTTTTGTTTTGTTTTTTTTACTTTTTCACTCTGTCGAACTCGTACAACAGCCTTCAGGGTCAAGCTGTAACTGTTCTGACAGCCTTTTGTCTGTCAGACCCACGACGAGCCTATCTCTTACCATCTCGTTGTGCAGATCCCTGTATCCACGGCGCTCGGCTAAACAGTGCAGTGCCGTTATGAAGTGATCCACGGACTCGCCCACTCCTTGCTGCCGCTGATTAAATTTAGCCCTCCCAAAAATCATGTTCCTGCGAAATGATCGTATAATCTGTTCTTTACTACCACAGTCACTCGCCCCTTGAGGACTTAAATGCAGGGAGGTTAGTATATCCTCGGCTTCCTTCCCCATCGTCAAGGCATTCACTTGATTTTCATCCACCTGTGTCTTCAAGCCAACTTTCAAAAAGTTTTATCCACTTTGAACATGAATTTCTCTGGCGGAGAGACTTGAAACCGATTCATGATGGTGCCACTAACTCGTCTCGTCCACTCTTCCCACGAAACCAAAACTCTATTGAATGCAACTTTGTTAACTCGCGTACGAGCTTATCGCTTACTTTCTATACTTCTGACACCATGTTCTGTCATTTAGTAGGTACAACATTAACCTTTCATAGGATGGACAACGCAACAGCCAACCATAACGTCTAACAACTTTTATTTTTCTTTGCACAGTACCGTAACACGCTCAATATAGGTTCCTATACATGCTATAGTATTTATATTTAAACTTATTTATAGTTTGTAGTTTCATAGTAGGGGTAGGTAGCCAAAAGGGGCCTCTTCACCTGTAAGGGTAAAAGCTACCACATAAATCTGAGCGGTTTGTGATCACAGTGTGGGAGTCTTATTACAATTCAGACAAAGAGGCCTCTTAGTCTCTCGAGACGAAAGCTGCTTTACGAACTGGTTTAAGTTTCCTTGTGTTATGATGCAAGAGGAGGACACTACTGGTTTATCCTCTAGAATGCCTGCAGACAAAGAGCCACTTTGGTCTGAACGGGATCCTCAGGAGAAAGGGGTCAGATGTAAACACGCTCGTAAATGCAAGCATGCAAAAGGGAACAGTGGTCAGCTTCAGTAGCACCTGGACATCTCTGAGTCAGAAAAAAGGGGGATAGTTCTTTGGAGGCCTCAGATACTGTTTCCATTGGACAGTCTTCCAGCACACGATGGAAGAAACAATGGGGAAGAAATTTTCCAGTCAACATCACTTTCACTGGCGCCAGTGCACTCGGTGTCTATAGGTGGTATTGTTTCTACTGATGAGAGAGGATAGACACAGTCCAGGTCTCTGACAGACGAGGTCTCAGTTCTTTTAGGAAATAGAGCAATAACACACCTGCCTGCAGGATCAATAGGGCAGGGGTTTTATTCAACCTATTTCCTGATTACAAAGAAAGGTGGGGGTCTTCGGGCTATCCTGAATCTCAGGAAGCTCAATCATTATTTACAGCAACTGCCCTTCAGTATGCTTTGCTTTTCAACCCTTTTAACCTCCATCAGAAGTGGAGATTGATTCACAACAGTGGATCTCAAAGACACTCATTTCCACATCCCAGTTCACAAGGGCCACAGGAGGTACCTCAGATTCCTCTTTCAGGGCAACACTTACGAGTAGAGCGTTTTCACCTTCGGTCTGTCGTTGGCTGCCCGCACCTTCACCAAATGTATGGATGTGGCACTCACTCCCCATTGCAGCCAGGGAATATGTGTAGACAATTACCTGGACGATTGGGTAATTTGCTCTCCTACAGAGAAGCAGGCCGGGAGCAACACTAAGTTGGTCCTAGCCCACTTGCAGAAACTGGGGCTGACCCTGAACAGCAAATAGACTTGTCTCATGTGGGTAGTGACATATCTAGGCTTGAGTCTGAATTTGACTACAATGAGAGCATCTCTGACTCCACAGAGGCAGTCACTGTTGAAGGAGTGCCTGTCCAAGTTCCTCAAAGAGGAGCAAGTTACAGTGAGGACGGGCCGGAGACTGCTTGGCCTAAAGGCACCAGCCAGTCAGATGCTGCCTTTGAGGTGCACCCACTGCAGCGATGGTCAGCAAAGTACAAAGCGAGTCCAAGAGACCTTTGCCCGTATTCACACAACATTTTATCTTACCACTAAGAGTTCTCCTAAATAGCAGTAAACGTTTTAAGCCAAGAGTTTTCTCCTTTAAAACCTATTCACAAAGCTGCTGAGACAAACTTTTACTAAGGAATAGAGAGAAGTCTTAAGCTAAGAGTAAGGGTGGGTTGACCTCATTGCTATGGATGATGTCAGCATGCTTACTAACTATGCACACAGTGATTGGCTGATAGGGGAGGAGTCTCTGTCAGAGATTTGTTCATAGAAATATTGTAAAGCGTGATTATTATGTTGTCATTCAAATAAAGGTTTAAAAATACGCTTTGTGAAATACTCTTAGAGCAAAAATTTAAGAGTCTGAAATTTAGGACTTTTTAACTAAATCAAGTTATGAGCTACTATTAGCTTTAAGATGTTTTGTGAATACAGGCCTTGAATTGTCTTCCACCAGTCAAGTGGTGGCACTCAGCTCCAGGCCTGAAGGAGGGAGTCAAGCTGTGTCTGTTATATTCAAGGGAGACTGTAACAACAGACGTCTCCCAGGCAGGCTAGGCAATACAGTGCAGGGAAAATTAGATCCCTCGTGAATAGGAGCGCCATAAACCTCTTGGAGTGAGAGTCGGTATTTCGGGCTTTGATCCATTTTCTTCCTCAGCTCCAGGAGAAGCAGGTGTTTGTTCATTCAGACAGCATGACAGTCGAGTCATTATGTCGTCTGGATGTTCCTGTAGACTGCAGAACAGGCATGATGTAAACAATATCAAGGTTCTAAAACTTGCTGATTTAACGGTGTATATAACAGAAAAGCTAATAAAATGTTCTGTTGGCATGAGTTGTTTTCCCTGAGTTTTGTTGCCCTGCTTGGGTTTTATCTCCCTAAGCAATTGACCCGTACTGTGATGTGTTGACTTAATTCACAGAACCAGGTTATCTACGTAACCCCTCGTTCTACACCCTTGCTCTTCGTGTCCACTTAAATAGCTGAGCCAAAAACAGGAAACACGTGTCATGTAACTAGAGGGAGTGGTCGCATGCTGCAGACTGCAGGTGCGGCTGTTGTTGGGACGGCCCGTGATGTGCCTGAATCGGGAAGGCTCTTCTCGCTGCCCCGTCGTTTCTTGTTCTGCTTTGTGACTTTTCATGTTTTGGGTGATTTGTGTGCTGCTCTTGTATTTCAGGCTCTTGAGGTTGGACAGATATGTAATCATGAATGAGTTATGCATTTTAAGGACTGATTAGGACTCAAAGTCAGCAAGAAGAAGATTAAAGTTATCTTTGGTGAAGTCATATTCTAAAATATAATTGGATACACATACGAATGAGAAGCATAAATAAAAAGGGTCTCACAGTATTTTCTGCATAATCGATGTCATTTTATTTAGTTGTATTCGGAAACAGCACATGGCAGCACTGCGGAACCTCCAGGCCCGACCCGTCACATTCCCGCTACATCCGTCACGACGGTCGTCTCTCAGCGGAGGTCAGATACCACTCGTAGAGGCTGTGGCTGTTTGAAATACCACTCCGACTACATTTTTATTGTCATTTTAGTGTTTCGATTTACAAATAGAAAGCAGAGGTAAGAAGAAGCTTACATACAATATGGAGATATCCCACACAGCTGGGAAGGATGGTGACGTGCTTTGCGGCGTAGGTTCGCTTTAGCTCTTTCGCAGCTCGTCGTATAAAGCCATGCACTGCATTGCCACCCGTTCAGCTCAAATCCTTTTCGTAGGAAAATAGATTTTAATGTGTACACAGGCTACATAATCTTACATACATTTGTTGTAAATATTCCTAACAATCTGATTTTGACCGGGCGTTCGATCGGTACAATTCAGGATGCTGTGTGAGTGGCAAATGCAAGAGAGACAAATAAGGTTACAGTGAGAACTCAAAGCCATAATTAATGTCTGAAGATCTTTCTACTACTTCTAACATAAAACCAAATGAAGTATCAGGCCACCGATGTCTCGCTCCACAGTCTTCAGACGGGCCGGTTGAGATGTCATGAAACCGCAGGCCCCTCGTGACATCATCACCGCTCCTCTCAGACCCCAAATGCATTTAAAGAAATTGGTTATTCAGAAGAAATCTGATAAACATTGCATTTTACTTAGGACCTGTTTTCTATACTAAAGATCAGATGAAGCGTAATAAGAGGAAAATGCCCTGAAAACACTAAATCTGTAACAGAGCTCGATATGGTATAAATACAACAGTAATAAAGAAGGTGAAAACACCAAATAATGGTTGTAACAGATGACTTACATTCAGAATATGAACCATCAATTTGTTCTTCTGTAGTCTGTGTCTATTCGCAGCCCTGCTGCCGGCGGCTCGTGATATTGTTGGAGGCCGTTTCCTTCAGACAGGAACAGCCCAGCTACGTTTATTTCAAGGAGGAATGCCCACACTAGGAAGAACAATTGATGACACGAGACAAATGCGTGATGCATTATACTGTATGACTGTTATTGTTAGTAATAATTCACTGTACATAATTAGCAACATTCGAGTGTTATTAATATTTGCAAGCTGACAGACTGATGACACAGACGTTCTCCGACTCTGACGCGGTTTGGCCTCAGCGTTACAGCAGAACAACAGGCACGGCCTCACACTACATCGACTAGCCTAGCACTACATCTCATGCTGTTATTTGCTGCAGGAAATCAATTCTAGCTGATACATACTTTTTTTTGTCATTGTTTTTTTTCTTTTAAAAATATATGTTAGTGTCAAGATCACAAAATTTGGCTTTAGTGCAGCGGCTGTATGTACTTCAAAGGGATTTAACGTAATAAATTGCATCAAAAACACCATTATTTTAAAAACTTACTTGGGAAACACACTCGGGCGACAGTACAAATGATACACGGATAAAAGCCCTGAACTTTTGATTATTGAGACAGAGAGACACACATGGCAGAGTAATAATCTTCATACATACTGTATTACAAAAGATAAACGCATCACAAGCAAAAAATGAAATAATAATAAACAAATAAAAAAAATGATGATATAAACCAAATATATTAGCCTTTATGAAACAAAATATATGATGTATATACACGTATATCATATATTAAAAAAAATGTAAGAACATGTATAAGAATAATACAAAAGCAATACTTAAAATAACGGTAACGTTTCGTAATCGTGAGTGGGAAAAGAATGATTTCAAATCATAACAAATATTAAAAAAGAATCTTGCTTTTCAGCCTTTAAGACCTGACTTCTGTTGACTGCAGTGATTTCAGCTGATGTATTCTACTTAAGGCATTGTTCAGAGAGGCAGCACAATCGGTTTGTTTTGGTGTGCATCTTTAGTCTGAACGGTTTCAAAAAAAATCCAATTCGTTCATGTGATTTCTGGAGATGCATCTTAGTCTGGACTGTCGTTTGTTTGTGTAGGAAAGTGTGCAGTGTTCAAATTCACTAGTTTTTCAGTCACTCGTTTACTTAATAGTGAGCTCTGTCCCATTTCCTATGTGGTAAATAGTGGTTTCATGTGTCTTGTCAACATGTTAGAGAGCATCATTCTGACGTCTGCTGTACGTTATTACAGACTGACTACACCGTCTAATCGGTCAGCTTCAGTTCTACTGACTGTAAAAATCAGCGCAGGCTGTCACTCCTACGGATCCCGTCCTCAAAACAAGTCGGATTGTGTGCCACGTGAACAAGGCCTACAGTAAGTCAGCCCTACACTCTCAAACAGCTGTTTCTAATGCCTTTTCCCCGCTTGCGTCTGTAGTCTATCACACCTTATTTTACAGGAATTCAGCAAGAGAACTGAAAACACTACCAGCGAGGGAGAATTACAGTCCAAACGTCACTTGAAGCAGCGAGGTGAGCATTGTAAACGGTTTTCGGATGGAATGTTATAAGCAACTGTCCCGCACGTTATTCGTGTCTGTCGGATGCGTGTGTGTCGTTAGTGCGCGAGAGTGAAGCCGGCGGTGTTTCTTGCGTCGTTCAGTAATTGACTGTCTGTCCTGAAATCAATATCCCGTCTAATACCATCAGGGCCCCTCATTCAATCGGTGCTAATTTGGCCCCAGAAATCCTGTCACAGACGTGGGAAAGCTGATGCTGGGTGGAGGCATGTTGGGATTGACGGGAGACGCGGCGCCCGAGCTGCCGTGAGCGCCGTGGCCGCTCGGATCTCTGCGTCCGCTGTACTGGCCGATGAAGGAGCCGTCCTCGTTAAACTGGATGTCGACGCTGTCTCCGTAGTCGGCTAGGCTGTCGTTGCTGCTGCGTTTGCTCTCGCAGACGGACTGCTGACTGATGGAGCACTTCTCGTTATCGCTGAAGAACACACAGAGCAGATGCTTTGATTACAGCAGACCGCAAACTGGAGTACAGTCACGACAAAGTTGGTAAACGAAAGCTGTTCTTACCTCTCCAGAGACCTGTGTGTGTGTGTTAGCATGAGTGTGAAAGCAGAGACAAACAATCAGCATTAGATTAATCTACATGCCAGGCTCAAAATGTACCCAAAATCTTTTTTTTTTCCCCACTGTCATTATTTCACGTCAAAGAAGCGCGCTTCTCCCAGAATTTAACCCGTGTTTATACATCGCGCATACATACATTGTTGTGCTACCGTTTTATTTGTGTCATTTTGAGTAAAAAATCAGTACTGCTGTAATGTTTTTACTGTATTATAGTTTACATTTATATTTAGCCATTTACCAGGCGCTTTTATTCAAAGCAACTTGAAGACGAATAAAAAGACAAATAAAGACAATTCCTCAAGGAGCCAACAGTACTGATCATACAGTGCCTGAGCAACTGAGAAAAAAAACTACTGTGTGAAGGACATTGTGGATTCTTTGGAGTATTAGGCCATTTTGGCAAAGACTGTGATGCCTGTGTTGCAGAGACTGAAGCTGATTATCATTTGACAGAAGGGCAACTATCGCTATTCAGGGACTGGTTGTATAATATTCTTGAATGGTTAGTTCAGTCTCCAGATTTAAATCTCATTGAAAATATCTGGTGTAATTTGAGGAAAGCAGTGGCAGCATGAAAGCCAAAGATTATTAATAAACCAGAAGTTTCTGCAGATGCTTCTAAGTACTTGCAGGCAGTGTTTACTGGAGATTGTAAAGAAATTTGATTTGGGGGTCAAAAAATTTAGTGCAGAGCTAATTTGTTATTTTCTCATTGTCCGTAAACTTTACATTTTCAGCCTTGCGTATGATGGCGTCCACTAGCCAGCGAGACAACCTTTCCTTTCTGCTGACCTCCAAAGCAGACAAAGAGCTAATCAGAGCATCTTCAGCGAACGGGACACAGCAAAGCAAGGGCTGGGTCTGCCCCCTCCAGGAGCACTTGCAGGTTCACCACCTGATCCCGTAAGGGAGTGGGGGGAACTTTGGGCACATTTCCAGGCTGGGGTCTCAAGATCATATGAGAATCAGACGGTACAAATTCAAGGCGCATTTTGTCAACTGAAAATACCTGCAGGACTCCCACCCTCTCGATGGAAGTGAGTGCAGCCAAGACAGCTCTCTTAAAATTCAGGATCTGTAGTCCTTCTAACACTACTCAAACACCTGATGATCAGGTCATGCTTTCCCAGGACCTGCCTTCCACTGCGTTGTAATGTCCCACACGGTGGCAACATACACTTTGAAGGTGGAAGGGGCCAGCCTCCGCTCCAGCCTTCACTGCAGAAAAGAAAGCACCGCTCTGAACGGGCATCTCCAGGGAGCTTCTTGGTGAGAAGAACACAGCTCATAAATATATACTCCACTTCAGAGCATAAGCCTGTCTAGCAGAGGGGGCTCTATCCTGCTGAGTGATGGTGTCTGTCACTGCCTGTGATGAGCCACTTAAGTCTGCTCAACCCCATCCAGAAGCCACATGTCGAGGTTCTAGAGATCCAGACACCAAAACGGTGCTCGGCCAGGGAATAAAACAGCTGGCAATGGGAGGACATAAGAGTGCGTTGGCTCCTCTGGGATGTGAATGGCACGCAGCGATTTAAGCATGCAATGAGAGCATACCCCACCTTGACGGTCTATGTACGCAACCGTCACAATGTTGTCCGTCCAGATGAGCGCATGTCTGATCTGAAGCAATGGACAAAATTGGTTATTCCTGGAGAGCCGCGGCCCTGCCGAGTTTTGCTTTAACCCTATTCAAACACACCATAACAAGCTAATCAAAGTCTGAAGGCTTACTAGAAAGCTACAGGCAGATGAGATTTTATTAGGGTTGGAGCTGAACTCAGCAGGACCGGAGTTCGCCACCCCTGGTCTATTGCAAGCGGCACCGCTAGCAACTTGAGGCAACTGATATGCTACCGCACTCGAGGTCCAGGAGCCCGAGATCGAATGCTGTTGTCAACAGTTTATAGAATAAAACAAAAATGCTAATTTTTAGTCACTCTCTAGGCCACTGACCAGTTCTTGACAGGTTCTGTGAGGTTAATCTGGAAACAACAGGACATGTCAGAACTACTTGTGACGGCAATGACTGACCGCACTTACCTGTACTCGCCAAACGCATCCTCTTTCATCGGGCGGGCCCCAGCGTTGACCTGATCCTCCTCTTTATCTTTCACTGAAACATAAAAAAATAAAAATCAATTTGTGGTTTGAGAGCTTATATATGTGACCCCGGTTCTCTAAGAACCATATGTTGCGTCGCTTTACCATATTTCAGGCGTGCCTGATGCCTGCGCTTCTTCTTTCAGACAAATCAAACTCGATGCGATTATATATTCATGCCAGCGTGCCGAACGATGTCACATGACTGCCTCGGCCAATAGAACTGGTGTTGTTTAAAGGGCTTCAGAACTGGCAAACACTGAAGGTCTTCCCCATAGCATTATTTTTCAAGTGTTTTAGGTTTGTTTTTGTTTTTCAACCAATGTTGTCTTGGACAGTTTCTTCCTGGTTTTCAAAAATATGTCAGATGTAACACAAGAAACGCTAATATTTTGGAGCGTTATAGGAGCAATAGTTAAACCACCACTAGCAAATTTGCGGAATTCAAGAAACCCTGTAACCAAGGTGATGAGACTTTGGTCTCCAGAGAATGTGGAGATATTAAAAAAGGCTGTTTTCATTGGGAAGTGCTGTAAGATCTAGGCATTCACGGGCATAATGAAATCAGGTCTGCATGTATCAAGTTCTGTGTAGATTCTGTGATACCAGTTAACCAGGTTAAACTTTTTCCAAACAACAAGTCTTGTATCACCAAGGAGGTTGAAGAATGTAAAAAACAGAAAGGCTTGGCTTTTAATCAGAAGGGCACTGATCTTATGAAATAAACCGGCTCAAAAAGCTTAATCACAGAATAAGAGAAACTCATACACATTATTTATTTAAAGAAAGGGACAGTTCGCCCAAAAATGAAAATTCTGTCATTAATCACTCGTGTTGTTCCAAACCTTAAGGACCATTTTGACCCCCTGTCAGTTTGTCAGCCTGTGCATCATGTGGTGAAACATCTGGAGGATCCTGAGGCTTATGCCAGGCTGTTCTTCCTTGATCCAAGCTCTGCTTTCAGTTCTGTGCAGCCACACCTAATGCTCTCTAAACTTAACAGCTCGGCTGTCAATCCATACAGTATCAAATGGTTTCATTCATTTCTTACTGGTAGGGCTCAACAAGTTAAGCAGACACTTTCCAAAAGCAGGTTAGTACCGCCGTTCCCCAAGGGTGTGCGTGTTCACCACTGTTATTTACACTGTACACTAACGAGTCACCATCCTGGGAATATTATTGTAAAATTTTCAGATGATACTGCCAGTCTTGGCCTTCTGTATAAGGATAAGGACTTTTGGCGTTACGTTAATGAGATATTCAGTATTGTTGCATGGTATAAAGAACACTTTCTTGTAATTAATGATAAAACTATTTCCATCTGGTCGACGTTTTGGCAGCCCAAGGTTTAATTAAGTCAAAAACATCAGACCACCATCAGGCCGCAGGATCACCAAGAAGGTTCAAATATTCCAGAGAGACACGTCATGATTTTTTTCAGCAAACTGTGAGAAGTGCTTCGAGTGTTACCTGAATACTTCCCTCCTTTGCTCTTCTTGATGTAGCACAGAATGAGCAGCACCAGCAGCAGCAGAACAATGGCGCTGATGAGTCCGATGAACCAGCCCTGGGTCGCAAAGCTACTGGGCAACTCGTGCAGCTCTGGGAAAGAGACAACACGTGAAAGCACAGAACAGATAAAACCACACGGAGGTGGTCGGTACTAGCCTGTACCTGGTCCGGCCGTTTCGAAATGCCAGGAGCTGTTTCCGGGCAGGATTTGCAGGTGGTAATGAACGCCCGGTGTCAGACCCTGCAGCTGATAGAACGCCTGCGTAGAGTTGACCTTCTCCGACTCTTCCCATTCACTGCCCGCTACCATACACACAAACAGCATCGTCATTCACAAGCTCAGCATGAATGGTGTACTTTTTTTCCGTTTTTTGGGAACATCTGGGGAAAACCTGTACCTCCAACTCACACAAATCAGTACTGATCACTACACTGACACTGAAGCATTGATAGGGTTTCACCTGTATTTCATACCATTACATTTCAGCCATACATACTAAGTGCGAATGACTTTGTCCACTATGTGAGCCTTTGAGCATAATGCCAAGAAATTTAAACTAAGGGCCGTGGGGATGAAAGTAAACACTCCATTGTACCCAACTATAATATCAACTACAAACTTACTTAGAAATGGAACTTAAATTAGAAATGATGTTATATACATCCGAACACGCAAAAATATACAAAAATTTACAAAAATTACGATTGCAAAGCATTGCTAATGTTTGATCATGATGATCAACAACACCAAGGATGACACTATGACAGAGGGGAAAACACAGTATGTGACATTCCTCTAGGATCCAACACATAAAAGTGTTGACCTCCATCAGGCGCTCACCGCTTTTCTTCAGGTAACGGAATCTAAAGGCACAGTTACGCTGTCTTTCTCCCGGCACCCAAGTGAAGTTAACCGATGTTTGTCCGGAAGTTATGTTGATCACAGATGGCGGTTCTGCGGAGGGAACGTGTAGACAACACAATATTGTAGATCAGAAAATATTAGCTTGTGTCCTGCTAACACAGTAAACAATTAGAATGCTGAAATATTGGCTGTGCAGTTTCACCTCCATTCAGCAAGGTGGCGGCCTCCGTTACTATAGGCTCCCCATCACCAGCAGCGTTGCGTGCTCGAAGTTCGAAGCGGTATAGACTCTGAGGATTCAGACCCTTCAGTGTGAACTTAGTGACGAGAGGCAGATCGATGGATTCCACCTGTTGAGGGCTCGAAATTCCAGGCTCAACTAAACAGGACAGAACAGAAACCCATCGCAATGAATAAGACTTTACAATAAACGTTGCTTTGTAAAGGTTTGTAAAGGTGCTCATTAATAACTGATAACGTATTCTTAAATGCATTAAAGGGGACCATCTAAAAATCACCAATAGGCATAACCGTATCTCAAGCTGTTTCAATGTGTTTATAAACGTCTGACTGTGCTCGGGCTTGGACTCATTGATCACACTGAGCTCATACCGTAAACCCTGGTTTCCCACAAGGTTTTTCTTCAGTATAATCTGTATAATTGTTGATTCCTGCTCATTTTTGTGAGACACTGTTGGTACTGTATCTGTATTATGTAAAGTGCTTTTAAACTTGAAACAAGTAACCCAGAGTTCACCCACTTTCGTGGTGCTGTAGCAGGTAGCCTGTGAGCACTCCGTTGGGTTTGTCTGGAGCTTCCCAGAACAGGGTGATCTCTGTCTCAGATGGGCTGTCAAAGGTCAACAACGAAATTGGTCCAGGAGCTAGAGGGCAGAGGAGCACAAGTTCAGCTGATCTAAATCCACATTCTTAGAGGTTTTCATATGCGCTGTAAAAATGTAAAAAAGTGTCCTTACGGCCCTCTGGAGTGGTAAAGTGATACACCTCAGAATGCGGACCTTCACCTCTGCTGTTGAACGGTGCAATTGTCAGAGTATAGGTCGAGTAAAACTGCAAGTCGCTCACGACCGCCTCCACCTTATTTCCGTGAACCTCGATCACTCTGTTCTTGTTCGAGTACTCTGTACTTCGTTGAGTTCTGGGGTCTTTCTTTCTCAGATGGATCTAGAGAGAGAGAGAGAGAAAGAGAGAGAGAGAGGGAAAGCAGCAGTGAGACAACAGCTATGTGAATCAGCAGCCAAGAGACTATAAATTATGGTTAATACATAATAGTGCTGTGCAACTATTAATTGCATACAAAATAAAAGTTTTTGTTTACATATGTGTGTGTACTGTGTATATTAGTATGTATGTAAATATACACACATTTTGAAAATATAGAAGGTATGCATCGACATCACTTTCCCGCCGGAACGCGCCCCCTCAGCCGGACGGAGCGGCAAAAGAGCTGCTGCGTGAATAGATGTGATACGGAAGCTGCAAAAACAAACGGTAATCGGTTTAAACTAAACGTTGCTGGACTAGATGTAGCGTTGCTTACAACTTACCAAATATCCAGTGATCCATGGATACTGGTATGCAGCCAGGAATCGTGTTTTCTGACATTTATATGCCGGGAAAATAAATAAAGCAAATTTGCAAATTTTGTAAATGCTAAATAGGTTGGTCTAAACCCCGGTGATCGCTTAGATCAATGTTATATCGTCCAGCCCTAAACTTGTATCATTTTTGTCAGTGTTTATTTAAAAACATCCAGCTATGCAGCAGTCAATACGAAATATTGTAATACAATATATAGGGTATGATTTTACTGCAAAATTCAACATATTTAACTGCAAATCCATGTTTCTTTGAGTTACAGCGATTAATTTGCTTCTCTTTTCTGTAGATTTCGGCCGTCTGTAAAAATATACCTGAAGTTTTTTGTCAACTCTCTTTGTACAGTAAATCGCAAAGCTCTTTCTGGTTTTAGATGTGTCTTGTGTGTTCTGTCGCAGCATTCACGTCGAAAACCAGTGCAGTCACTGGTCTTTTTGCCACTCGGCGGGCGGAGCCGCGGCCGCTCCAGCTGAAGGTGACGTCACGTGCATACCCTCTATTTACATGTAATGTATTTTTAGACACATATTTATATCTATTATCAATTATTGGTAACACTTTATTTTGATAGTCCATTTTAGACATTCTACTAACAGTAAGTAACTTTGCAACTGCATGTCCACTAGTCATTAGAGTATTAGTAGACTGTCTGCTTAATATCTTCACACTCTTCTAAACTTTGCAAGTATATGTTAACTTATTCTACTAACCCTAAACCTAACCTGTCTGCTCTGAGAGTTAGTAGACTTGCAAATGAATGAGAATTAGTTGACATGTAGTTGCAAAGTTATTTATACTTAGTAGAATGTCTAAAGTGGACTATCAAAATAAAGGGTAACCCAATTATTTTTAATACATAAACATAACTATTTTTTCTTAAATATATCCATGCATGTGTGTGTATTTATATATACATAATAAATACACCCAGTACGCACACATATACTGCGTAAACAAAAACGTTTATTTTGGATGCGATTAATCGTTGCGCAGCACTAACAGATGATGTACCTTGTAGCCTAGCAAGTGTCCGCGGACAGATTCCGTGCTGACTGGACTCCATCTTACCATGACGGCGGTTTTGTTCAGCTCGGTCACTCTCACCTCTGAAGGAGCTTCCAGAGGTACTGTGAGAGATTGAGAGGCGTTACTATGAAACTGTCAAAAGATTTCTAAAAATAAACTGAAAAATCATTTTGAAATGTTCAAGAACGCACTGTCTTCTCCCGAGTGGCCGATCTCAGCATCTGGTTCTGGTCCTGCACCAAGCTCGTTGAGCGCCTGAACTTTAATCTCAAAGGGCACGAAGGTCCCCGTCTCGTTCACGACGAACGGAGGATTGGAGACGCTGCTTTCCTTCCAAACTGAATCCCTGTGTGAAGCTTGACGCCAGTAGACTTTGTACTTAAAACCAGGACCGTTAAACTGCCGTCGCTCCAGTTCCTTCCAAAGTGAAAACAACAACAAAAGAGGTTAAACGTGACGATTACATCCTCATCATCTTCTCTTTGTCATGTGTGATACGGATTTCTCATTTGGAGGAGAGTCCTGGAGAGCGAGCGTCCTGCAGACTTCAGGTCAAACTCTGCTCCGACACGTCTGCCTGTAACGATCAACGCCGAACACCTCCATCGGCCGCTTCAGGTGTGTTTGACTGGAGTTGGAGCTGAAATCTGCAGAATTGTAGCTCACCAGGAGCAGCGCTGGAGACTCTTTCTTTACTGGAAGACTGTTAATCACCTTCCACGTGATGACCAAACTGTGTGGATCAGTAGACACCGTCGACACATTCTCTGGGTTCACGTCAGGTTCTGTGTGCAAAAGAGATCATTAACACGAAGTCTCTCTTAATCACAATTAACACGTTTCTCACCAATAAGACTTTGCACTGAAAGATTTTTTTTCCCACTGGAGCCATAGAAAGTTCCACTGATGGGTTAGGTTTAATGGCATCGTTACCAGTTCATGAGAAATCACCACCTTGTAAAATTGTATTTTTCATGAGACTGGGGTCGAACTTCCATTGCAGTTTTCCATGTGTTTAATGGAGATTTAATGTAGGCTGTAGTCTGTTTAGCGAAACGTAGACATTTTTCCAAATTTATTGAAAAAGTCAGAAAACTAATATTGTTATTTATTATTCTTACTCCACTGGCAGATATATTGTCTTGTTTTTAAGCATAAAACACATTTGATTTTTTTTTTTTTTCCAGAATCTTACATTATTCAGAGAAATGTATCTTGGTCTCTGGACTAGAAAACAAGACTATAAAATACAGAGGAAGAAAACTTGCTTTTGCAGTTAAAAAAAATGTTGGTGTGAGTAAAACGTGTTCTTATTCACTCGTGTGGCCGGAGGCATCAATGCTAAAGTAGAATATGCTGGAGAGTCTTACTGGCCGGTGCGGTGGTGTGTGACTCTGAGGGAGGACTGGGCCCGCTGGTTCCTATGTCATTAACAGCCCTGACCTGGAAGCGGTACGTGCTGTATGGCTGCAGATGGATCTGCAGGCGTCTGATGTCTTGAGGAACTCTACTGTACTCCTCCCACTGGCCTTTTTCTGGAATCTGCTCCTCTTTCATCTCAATGACATACTCTGGTGGACAACAGGGATGAAAGGTCAGACAATCCAATCAATTGCAATGTCTGATTCTTGTCAAGTCAGATCTTTTACTCACAAACTCAAACAACAAGCGCCTGCCGTAGAGTCCGGAGGTTTTGTTCACGAAAAAGGATTAAAAGGAGAGGGGTTTGTTTTGGAGCATCCGGAGTGTATTGAGGATTTGATCAATAGGGGCGCTCCGTAATGCTCACATCGCCTCATTTTGGGTAAAAAATAAATAAAATTATACTCCTTTTTAAAGAAATCTGAATCTTTTGGACCAAAAGCCCTAATGAACAATGTTTTGTAAAGGGCTCTGATGAGAATGAGATGAATTTTTTTTTTTTTTTTTCATATTACACTATAAGACGTTTGTAATAAAACAGAGGTTAAAAAGACCTTTCTAATGATGTATAATGATGTCAAGACTGAATAAATATCATAAAAACATAGAAAGGAGTGAGCGCTGGGCTATTCTGAACACGGTCAAATATTTGATTTCGCTTACCAGATACAGGACTGTTGTTTTCAGGGCCTGGCATCCAGGACAGCGTGACACTACGCTGCTCCTTTTCAGACAACTCCAGAGACTGAGGAGAATCGGGTTTATCTGAGGAGCGTCCAACACGTCAGTGTCTTTAGAAGCAAAGAAATATACAACCACATTGTATTTCGTGACATTTACGTGGAAGCGACAGACTCACCCTGTACGGTAATGGAGCCGGTGGCGCCGACCGAGTCGAGTTTAGTGCTGATCTCACAGCTGTAGATTCCCGTGTCCTCTATTTGCGCATCAGTGATCTTTAGAGAGCCGTCTGGGTAGTCAGTGTATCTGCAACCAGTGAAATCGCAATCTATGAACACCAGCAAATCCACTGCGATAAAATGCAGTTCTTACAAGAAATGAGCAGTTGCTTTGACAGCAGTGCACTGATGTTATCGCTGTATGTGATGTTTACGCCCTCATGGGGTTGTTTTGATCAGTTGATAGGGTATCTCGAAAAAGAGTGGCTGATAAAATGTAATCAAACTTGCACACACTTTTAACCACTTTAGTCGAACTGTAGATCGGCTGACACCGATAAGCTCAAAATAGCAGAGATGCGGCTAGTTTGAAATGTTTTATGTCGTGTGTTTACTTGTCATCGTAAGCAGATGATCTGATCTTCTGCTTGTCCTTCTTCCACTGAATCGTGGGTTGCTTCAACTTGTGGTCCACTGTGAATTTGCACTGCAAAACAGCATCATTTCCACGTAAAACCTGCAGATCCTGGGGAGGGCCCACAATCTTAGTTCTGTCTGGAAACAAGAACATGAAACGACATTCACGACCCATTTTACTTTTTACCCATAAAGTACGGTTGAAAGCTCAAAAGAAGCTAAAGTTCTTTCTACATTTACAAAAAAAAGTGTATTAAGTGTATCAAGTGAGCTACTGTACCTTCAGTGTCAAGTGTGATACTTACTCAAGACCTCCAGCTCAGCACTGATGCTGTTGTTGCTGCCCTTCACCGAGCATGTGTAAATGTTGGTGTCTTCTTCACTCACGTTACTGATCTTAAGATTTCCATCGGCCGTCTGAGACATTCTAGCGTTAGCCAGAACTGAATCAGAGTCTGAAATCTTCCTGCAAACATTCAAACCCACTGGATTACTCACTCAAAACAACGAAACAAACAAAAAAAGCTGCATTATTAGTGCATTCTTTTTTTCTCCAGTTTCTAGAATTCCAGAGTGTGTGTGAAATAAATTAAGGCCATGTTTACACCAGTGCGTTTTCGTTTTAAAATGAAAATGATCCTCGTTTACACTGCCGTTTTCAGTGCGTTTCAGAAACGATCTCCGTCTACACTACACAACTGAAAACACATGTCACATGCCCAGTCATGCAGGTACAAAGATAGATATGTATAGGTAGATGCCCTGTTATTTAGATGGCTTGAAGCGGTTGAATGGGGAATCTACCTATACAAATCTATGGCTACAACAACGAGCATGATGTTACTGTTTATGCGGTCGTCAAGAATACACAGAGCGAATGTGAGCTTCCACGCCATTGTTTTCTACAGTCTCCGTTTTGCATTTTCAGAAGTCTCCGTTTTTGAGGGTTGAAAACCCTGGAGTAGTGTAAACGATAGCTGTAACCGTAAACACAGCTTAATTACTTTATAATTGTATTATAAAAATTTGTCTTTTCATTGAAAACTACAAAGATTAAATACATCATTGCTTCGCATTAAAGGGTTCATGGCTTGGGTCCCTTCGGGCCTGTCATTAAACGGCCGCTGTTATGACCGGCTAACCACAGTGAAATTGACCATATGCACGGAGAATCCTTTTGAACTTCCGCATAATGATAAACCAGCTCGTAAACTTGCTCATTTTATAAGTGCTTAGATATAAGTGGAGACTCTTGAGACTCCTCTCCTGCCTCGTTCTTATCAGAAACTGAGAAAAATAATAACTGCAACATCGTAAATAATGATAGCGGCATGATCGTTCAGTTTCATGTTATGTAACAACATATAAAGAGCTGGTAATCCCAGGAGATTACATAGACATGTAGTTGTACATTTAAATGCTGACAGCTAAACACTATCAGAAGTGTTTAGGCTAACGTTAGATGCTTCTCTTCAACAACATCTTAATAGTATTCTTGATAAGCAACAACTTTCCTTCGTAGTCATGAACACATTTTTAAAATCTTGTAATATTTTAAAGCCTTTATTATTTTACAACTCTACAGCTGTGCAGTAAAATTCACTTCAAAAATTCACTTTTCATTCATAAAGAAGAGATAAAAAAATGTCTTTTCACGGAAAACAACAACTTTTTAAGATGAAAATGACCAGAAGATGGCAGTAGAGGATCACTCATTGGCTGCAGCTGCCATTTTGACTTTTCTACGTTCATTTTCGACGTTTTTATTAGTCTTGCTTTTCGATTTGTTATAAAATTACTAGTATAACAATTTTTAGTAGTTTTACCGCACTGAAGTATATTGTATAGCAAGTGCAGAAAGTCAATAAAAGAAATAAACTCAGACACAAACAGACTAGAAGTGTGAATTATTTGAATACTTATATATAGTTCACTACAAATTAAATAAGTGAAATATTAATGGTATAAGAATTAAATAATGCATTTAATATGAGTCAATATAAATTTGAAATATAATTTAATTGAATAACTACATCTTTTAAGTTTTATCTTGAACTGTAAAAGCTATTAAATAGCCAATATTCAACCAACACAAACTTGTTACTGCTGTAGTTTTGTTTCTCTGAATTTACTCTGAATCATTTAACGCACAGCTCAGTTTTTGACATCGGCTTGTCAGATGTTTGGTTCGGTTATTATTGTCAATCAGATCAAAGGACTCACGCATATTTAGCAGATTTGCACGCATCATTTTTTATCCATTTTTTCCTCACCGGAAATGACTGAGCTGGTTTGTCTAAAACAAGGAAGTAAGCGTGCAAATGGTCAATAGGAAATAGTATCCTATTATATAAATGGAGGAGGAGGATGTTTAAGCCATGAAACTTGAAGAATGGTACAAATACCTCTTATTAAGGGAAAATTGATTTCTGATGTCACAATCCCTTTAATACATAATAATAGGGTGACCATATGTCCTCTTTTCCCTAGACATGTCCTCCTTTTGGACCTAAAAAAAGAAAAATGCGTCCGGCCAGGATTTCTAAATCGCCCAAAATGTCTGGGATTCGGCTTTTGCTTCCTACAGTAGCCATTCATTGTGTGCGTTTTTGTATTGCGGGACTGTTTTCTGACCATTACCGCCTGCTCACGCAATCATTCTAATATTGCATATATGCAATAATAAAGATTATACGTAATTTTTATACATAAACACATCAGGGAGCTGCTATCTTATGCAGAGTATTCAAATCTCTTTTGAATGAGCGGTCGCTGTTCACTTTAACTTTCGATTTCGCGATCGCACGCACCCTGTATAAAGAGAGCTCATTATCTGTTGAGCAGCAAATCCTCCGACACGGTCTGTCAGTCACCTCTCCTTACTCTCGACCCGTGATATCAGTCAAATCTGACTCCTGACCTGCAGCTTGTGTTGGGTGCAGCGTTGCCAAATCAATCCACATTTTTTTCAGGAAACTGGGCTACTTTTAAACATTTGCGACGGGTTGATTTTCTCCCATGGGATAAATGTTTAAAAATTATTGCATAAAGTACATTTGACTGAAATGCTTGTATTGAAAATGTTGTATTCTACCTATAATAAAACTGTGCGAGATGTTAAGTTTTGTAGGAAGCCTTTTAGCTGTGTTTATGGTCAATCTGCACAAGGGTCACTGTTTTAGGTATGGAAATGACATATTTTGAGTTTTTATATGGGATATGGTCATTGCGCTAATTTTGATGTATTTTATTTTAACAACCACACACCCCCACACCCACCCATCATGCCCCCACTGTCCACTTTTTTTTGAAAAGTAAAATATGGTCACCCTACATAATAAAAGTGTTCAGAAAATGAACAATAAAAAACAGATGCTCACCACTCCACTTTGGGTTGAGGGGAGCCAAACGTTCTGCACTGCAGCACAGCCGTTTGCCCTTCTGTGGCCTTGTACACGATCCCATCCTCCGTCAGGATCTGAGGAGGCAGTTCTGACAGGCAGAAGATAAGTTTTTTATTAAAAGACGTCACAAGGCCGACAGCAGATTTTCAGTTGTTTTCAGTATGCTGTTGGCATGAATCATTTACAAACTTTTTCCCCCAATTTTTAAGCACAAATCCATATTCTAACAGGAAGTCACTTGATTTGGAGCCGTTCTGGAGCGGCAGCACTCCCAGGCTTTCTACGGTGTGGTGCGAATGATCAAAGGGCGTTCGTTACTCTAATGATGCTCACCAGCTACATGGACGCGTGTGTTGACCAGGATATTGCCGTGTTTATTGGTGGCCTCGCACTGATAGATCGCCGTATCGCTGTACTGAACATCGGTCAGGATCAGCGTGCCAGAACTCACGTGACGTCTCGGGTCCAAATCCGTCCCTGCGACACACAGAGATGAGGAAAAACATGAGACTTGAACAGCAGAGAGAAAATTGTCTCAAAACACTGCAAGATTGTTCACATAAAAAGGAAGTAATGAAAACCAAGACACATTTCCAATCGGGTGGCATTTACTGAAGAAAAAACAAATCTATTAATGCTGTTCGTTGTCAGAACCTCACTTGCTAATAATGAAGACAATTCACAGTCATATATAAAAACATACATGTATAAACACTGAACTGTTTTTAATCCTCTCTTCCTTTTATGTATCTCATGTTTATTTTAATGTATAACCATATCTCATTTTTAATACATTTTTTCCTCTGACTTTTATTGTATTTTTTTATTATTTCTTATGCATCTTTTAAGATCACTTGTTCTATGAAAATCACTTTGAATTACCACAGTGCATGAAATGTGCATATAAATAAACTAATAAAAAGATTCTTTATAATGATTTAATATGAATTGGTTTATTAATGTTTTTTTTTCCCTTGTAGTGTTTGTGTTTAGTGGTTTTGCTTTTCTCTTTCTCCTGACAGGTTGCGGCATACAAGTGACTGCAAACGTGTAATGCGGCTGCTGTTTGCAGAGGAAATCCAGCACTTCCTCTCTATTCTGTCTTGTTTTATTACTTTTGTGTTTACTTACTTTTATGTCATTCTTTTTTCTGCTTAAATTTGAAGAGACTATCTATGTTATGGAACACACCCCTAAAAACTGACATGCTGCCACTACAGCAGCAAATCTTTAGCTGCCCAACACCATGAAGATGTGTCAGCTAACACAGCAGCAGCGCGTCGTGTTGTAATGAAACCTGGTATTTGTCACATCACCAAGGAGCCTGAAAAGATTGCTGCTTTACATTAACAGATAGAACTAATAAACACAATCTGTTTTCACTAAATATGAAACACTTATGTCAAGCATCAATCTAGGACATATACGCTGAAGTAGTGAGGCTTGGCCACTTGATGGCACTATAAAAGAGAACAAACATGCAGTTGGCTCCAACTACTGAAACCGCCGGTCCAGGCAACTTCTAAATCGGCCTGCGATGTCTTTGTCTGAGCAGCCATCATAATTCACAAGGTTATTTGAGTGTCATCATGAGAAACGTGACTGCCGCTCGCTGGCCAGTCAACAATTTGTTTTGGAAGTTTACAGACAGCTCCTCATATGGTGTCTGATGATCAGCCGAAATGAAGCATTTGCTGATAATGCGTTGGCGCTTGTGTACCTGCGATAGGAACACCGTTGATGCTCCACGTGATATTTGGGGTGGGGATCCCTTCAGCCTGACAGTCCAGTCTCACAGTCTCTCCTGGGGCGTACAGGTGGTCTTCAGGCCACTTGGTCCAGTAAGGAGCGGCTGTGAACGATAAAAACAACTGAAACTGTTTAAACTGTAATAAAAGCATTGTCTATATTCAGTTACGTACTGTGACACCTGGCAGCGTCAAGACAGAAACACATTTTAATCAACACAGACGAGATGTGAGGGGAATGGATGGAAGAGATAGCTTGGTGCCTATAGTAAGGATATCACGCACGTCTCTAGAAAAACGTTAAAACTGCCGCTGTTTGCCGCTAGTTTACTCTGTAACTACACTGACTGCACAGCTGAATAACAAAGTTATCAATATTAGTAAAGACAGATATACACAGAGTGCTAATAAAAACATGCAAAAATCCACAATGCAAGATGTCTACTAATGTATAGTTATGGTACCAGCACAATGTTTTCCCACAGCCCTGATATACAGTAACAATTTGTAACAACGAGTTACAAATAAGGGGTGTGTCGGATTACCTGCGACATCCGCCATAATGAGTCAACTGAGCACGCTTCATTACAGCAAAACTTATTATAGCGATAACAATTACTGGGTAATAACTAGGTGCTAACACTGAACCTACTCTGAAACCTAACCTTAACCCATGGGGTTACTATACAGCAGGTGAGTGCAACCCGTTGTGTTATCCAGTCTGACCAAGAGCAGTGCGTGTGGGTCCACTTCAAAGTGTCGCTGCTGCACGGGTAAGTACTGAGCAATATCATTAACACCATTTTTCGGCATGGAAGTGATTTTGTGTTAAGAGATTTCATTAGCCACTACAGGCAAGTAACAAACTGCAATAAACGGTAAAACTGTATGAGCTACAAACCAGTGCGTTCGTGATTAGGATGACGCATTCAAATAAAGCGATAACAAATACCAGTTTGCACTAGAAGCATTTATGCATAACTTGCTGTTCTCACTACAGTAAGTCCACAACGTGTGTGAGGAGTGTTTCCGTCTTACCCTCTACTGAGACGGCGTAGTGATGTTTAACGGAGCCCTGGCTGTTTTGGGCGGTGCACGTGTAGTCGCCATCGTCCGCCTCCGACACGCTCTTGATCTGAAGCCAGCGGTCGTGGTTCAGCTTCTTGGCACGGGTGGGCGAGAGAGCGCTGTCCATCCTCTCCCAGTGCACTTCTGGAGTCGGTCTTAATCAGAGGAGGCAATAGTCAGCAAAGCCGTCCTTAAAGACTTACAGTTCAGTCAGATAAGCCCACTGATGCCTTTCCAGTGGTCAGACGAAGAACTGATGTGCAAGAGCCATTCATAATAATAAAACAAACTTTGAAAAACTGCTTCCTAATAATGCCGGCACTGTACATCTACGAATATTATTGGCTTTTTGATGAATTCCTTTGTTTTTTGTTCTTTAGAAGCTGCTGTAGACAAAAGAAAAAAAAATGTAAAGGTCAATTTGTGTGTGTCTTTCATTTGATTCATATGGATTATATTTACGATGTACTTTCTCAAGTTTTGCAGACTTTGAATGGTTGGACAAAAATGAAGAGAGATTATTAGGGTCATTCTATAATTGTGGGTACATCTCATGTCCGTGAAGCATATTTTTAGTATATTTTCAGCAATATAAAGACCTGATGGTTAATTTTCTAGTACACAATTATATTTTTCCCAGTCACACTACTATATGTTAAAAAAGCCATATCGTTTGTTCAGAAATGATGTTCAAATCACATACAACCCTGGTATTCAGCTGTTTGCTGAAGTTGCTCATTCTACTCTGCATTTAAGCATGAAAATGACCTTAAATATAAATTAATTTCATAGTTTTGCCTTCAGTTAGATTAGGTTATCAAGACATTTGAGTGTGCGCTTCAAAAATAATAAATGTTTATTATGATATAACTTGTTTTATTTGGAATGGTTTGTCCCATTCTCGCATAATTTGCAGAGTGTGATGATATTTCATGTAGAAGCACATGAATGAAACACTAGAAGTGATGTTCTCTCTCTTTCCCCTAATATTGGTTAAACTAGCAAACCTGTTTGTGGATTCATTGACTGTCAACAGTGTTACACAAGTATTATTGCTACAATTTTTAACAAGACAATTTAACTAAAACTTACGTTTTGTTCATGAAAATATATTTCTAATGTTACCATACGCTCAGTAGGTCTAGGCTTCCATGCTGAGTTGATGGTGGACAGTAGCAAGCACAGATGGTATTTTATGCACAAATTCCTACAGATCACCTTTATTTATAGAGCACTTTATACAATATGGATTGTTTCAAAGCAGCTATGTAAGGTCATGTTTGGGTTTTTGGGAAACAGGAGAACGTTTTTCTTTACATTGTGAAATTGTAAATGTCCCCCTAATTATAGAATGACTCAATAAAAGAAGAATATTAAGTACTTAAAACCATTATTTACCCTTCCAGTAAACCTTTGCTTCGCAAACACCAATCACAGCTTTCACTTGTCCAGTGACCATGACATAAGCAGCATTATTATTACTTGAATATGTCTGTTTTTTTCTCGGGTGATTATTGTCATTGTAACATTCTATTTCAAATTGCGTAATGTACAGCTAGCCGTTGAATACAAAAAATAGATACGTATAGTAACCATTATAGGCATAGTTACCAGTTTATTTGATTTGTGTCTTCAGTATGTTTAGCCATGTGTCTGTTTGTTATATTTGTACAAATCTGTCTTAATCTTGAGAAGAAAGGTTCATAAATGCCACTGTACATTAAATATTGAATTCTGTACACCTGACAGTAAAGCTTTGAATGTGCTTTTTGAATTTCAGATAGCAGCAGCAGTCTGATTCCTCCAGGTTTGTTCACCTGAGCTCACACCTGACACATCCTCATGCCTAATGTTTTATTCAGACATTTAAACTGTCAAAATACTTGTAAACTACAGTGAACATGTCCTTACATGTATGATCAAAATGCTTACTGACTGATTATTTGTTGTTTTTGTCGGCTGAAGAGTGCATAGTGTTTGTCTTTGTTGTTGTTGATTGTAAATTCAGCGGCCATGACAAGACTGAACGCTGAATACTCACAGGCCTTCTGGGATGCACTCTAGAGTCAGCGTTTGGCCCCTGAGCACCAGATAGGAACTGTGGGATCCCGCTGGCTTTTGCAGCTTGGGCTGTCGATTCTTCACCACAGAATTTGCTGTGAAAATAGAAGAACACAAATTTCACTCATTTCAATGTCTAAAAAGAATATTTATTTCCACATGAAGCTCTGTCAAACAGTGTCTCCACTTCTGCATGCAGAAAAGTGAAGGCAAAACATCCCAGTATGGGAGGTCATTTGGAGCCTGAGTCTGCGCAGGAGCGATTAGTTTGGAGGCAGAGTCTGTGCAACAGTGATTCATTGGCGAGCGAGTCTGCGCAGTAGTGATCCTGAGGCTGGAACCGCTGTATCAAAGTCCCGCCCAAACTCCCGCAGACCCAAACGCAAGCTCACAATCATGTCACCACAGCGTTTTGTTTCTATAACTAACTAACAGCTTGATATACAAAAAACCTAAAATGGTGATTATTTAATCTTTGGGAAAATGTATTTGACGTGTCTTTTGTATTTGATTATTTAGTTTGGCCCACGTCCCGTTCGTTTAGATCAGGGATGCCCGACCCTGTTCCTGGAGATCTACGTTCGTGCAGAGTTTAGTTCCAATTCTGATCAAACACACCTGTATGTAATTATCAAGTGCTCCTTCAGGTGGTTCAGGTGTGTTTGATCAGGGTTGGAGCTGAACTCTGCAGGAAGGTCGATCTCCAGGAACAGGTCTGAGCGCCTCTGGTTTAGATGAAAGGGCTTAAGGGGTTTATGACCTATTCTGCATCCAGCCACCAGGGTGCGATCAAAATGTTTTGACCACTTTTCAGCTGGTGTTGATTTCATTAGACATGGTTTAGTTTCCTACTTTTTGTTTTGTATTGTAAAGCATCCCTGGGTGTTGTTATTTTCATTTTAGTTGATTTCAATTTTACAGTCGAGTTGTGTAACTGATCACTAGTCAGAAGAAAGTTTACACACAGGGTGTGACGCTGATGGCGATGGGATCTTTAGGTAGGATGACGCTGGCGTTGATGTAGTAGGCATTGCAGGTGTAATCTTCTCTGCTGTCGCTGACTAGTAAGTTGGCGAAGTACAGATTTCCATCAAGGCTGGTCGTCACCCGCTCATTCAAAGGGATGTGGCGCAACTCTGGTCAAAAAATAAATAAAAAAGAAAGGGGGTTCAGTTTCATCAATTCAAGTACTATGCAGGGCAATTTAGTCTGGCAACTGAGATTGAAAAGAACACTTACGCATATCCATCCAGTGTATTTTGGGAGCGACAGAACTCTTGGGAGGGTTACAGTAGAGGACTGCGCTTTGTCCCTCCTCAAATGATCTTTTTTTCTGCCTCTTCTCTTTGGCCAAGGTTGGGATGGCTGTGAAATAGCCAAAATCAATCATTGTATCAGTTTATGCAATGTTCACTGTTTATTCGGAGGGCTCTGTCATATTTATGTCTTCACAAAGACAGCAGCAACTCTGATGACATCATACAGTAACTAAGCAACATGAATGATGTCAGACTCTCACACTGGCTGTGCATTATGTGCTGTGTACTGCCTAGTTACCTTCCTCTTTGACATAATCTTCAAACATATTTCAGTGATAAAACATCGTAATGCTGTGTCCCATCTGCTTACGGCACTGAATGTAATTCAGCAATTTTAGTCTGGGGCATCTTTCACATTTGATTTCAATGAGTGAAAAATGACTCATAGGTGACCTCGGGCTCTTTTGTTGTACCTGATAGTCACAGTGCTTTTGGACTGTATACTGACCTCTATCTTTCTGGAGGCACAAAGTCTGCTCACTAACTGCTGCTGACTCACAGTGGAAATATTGATCCGTCTTTCATTTTGTTTTCTCGAGCTGGCTTAAAACACATCCATAATGGACAAGGATTCAGTCTTGATTTTTTTATTCATTTTGTTGTGGTGGTTTGTGCATGTACGTGACAGTCTTCTGCATTGCTTTGCTCAGCGTTCTGTCCTTTGCTGTGAGATTGCCCTCAGCACCTGATGCTGAAGATTTTATTGTCAGTCTGTGAGGTAGAAGCAGCGGGTCATCGCACTTCGTTTCGTCACCCAAGCAGGGTGTTGGGACTCATTTTCTCCACTCATACTGACGCATGCTATCATTCTGCGCTAAGCTGTTGAGAATGTGGTGGGTCATCCCGGTGTTCTACAGCAATGTTGCATATAATGCACAGGTAACCATAATGTATGCTGCAGACATAGTGTTGATATATATAGACATAGTGCTTGTGGTGTTGGAGGAAAGACTCACGCTCTGTGATCAGGTGCACCAGGTCTGAGACGGCGGTTCCCAGCTCATTGGCCACGTAGCAACGGTACGAGCCCTGATAGAATCGCAGTTCCTCTTTGTCATCTGCTGTCAGGGTTCCAGACTCAAGCAGAACATCCCTAAACTGTTTGCCGTCTTTGACCCAGCGGAAACTGTCAGTGTGAGGCAAGAAAAAAATGACTATTTTAAATGTAAATTCAGAAAGACGGAGAGGGAAAAACACAAAGGGGTACATACAGTTGCAGTCACAAGTTCACAGAATATGCTAAATGTCCTGCGCTAAACTACAGACTCACATAACAGATGTTTCCATATGATCCACAAGACAAAATAATCAGCCTGTTCAAAAGTTTACCTTAATATCATTTCATGGGTGATCCACAACTGGTTGTATGTTTTGTAACAGCTGTATATGAGTCCCTTGTTTATCCTGAGCAGTTAAACTGTCCACTGTTTCGAAAAATCCTCCAGATCCTGCACATTCTTTGCTTGTCCAGCGTCATTTGTATATGTGAACCCTTCCCATTAGTAACTGTGTGGTTTTCACCCTGAGGATGACTGAGGGACTCACACACAACTATTACAAAAGCTGACCGCAAAAATCAGGGCTGCCCAATCCTGTTCCTTTGGATCCACCTTCCTGCAGAGTTCAGTGCAAACCCTGCATCAACACAGCTGTCTGTAATCACCAAGTGCTTTGGAGCAGGGGTCACCAGACCCGGCCCTGGAGGGCTGGTGTCCCTGCAGAGTTTAGCTCCGACCCTAATCAAACACACCTGAACCAGCTAATCAAGGTCTTAATAGGTATACTTGAAACTTCCAGGCAGGTGTGTTGAGGAAAGTTGGAGGCAAACTCCAACTCCAACTCCAGGGCACTGGCCCTCCAGGAACAAGTTTGGTGACCCCTGCTCTGGAAAATAAAGCAGATTTCCAGGAACAGAATTGTGCAGCCCTGCTGTACGTAGTGACTCCAGAGAAATTATCAATCACCAATAATGATTCATGGTAAAAATCAATAAAAATTGCTCAAAACTCATGTTCTGACCTGATCTTTAACTTTCTAAGTCCTGGGAGTCTATAGTACTGCACATTTTGTATGTACAGTATCTGACCCACCCAGCTCTAAAGTTTGAATGCTGGTTGAGGAGTTTATGTTTGGCAGTTGACTCTCAGACTCACCTGGGTGTCGGGTCCCCATCCGCTTCACAGGCCAGATTGACATCGTCCAGAGAGAAAGCGGTGTGAGACACGGGCTGAGCCATGATCTTCGGAGCTTGTTTCACTGGGGGGAAAAATGATCGGAGTATAAAACGATAGCAATGAAAAAAACTGCTATGAAAATAACAATGCTCCTAAACATAACCCTAACTTCCTCGTCATGTTTTTTCCTCCTAAAACACTGATAAACATTTGAATAAAGTCTGCAAAAAATAGTGACCATATCTAGCCATTGTTATAGTATGATTGCACAAAATAATATACGGTCTCACAGCACAATTTGTTGTAGGTATCTTTTAAAAACACAATTGTATGAGACGCTCATTCACGGAGACACAGAGACAGAAATAAAGGAATACATGTACAGAAGAAGCTGAAGTACTTACGGTCATTATATTTGTCTGATAGAGCGGCAGAAGGAAGCAGTAAATGAGAGAGAGAGAGAGAGAGAGAGAGAGCACAGGGTTAGGTAGCGTCATGCAGGCACTCAGACTTTCACTCAGGCATTTCTGTTGACATGGGATAGCATCCTATTGAGAAAAGGATTTATCAAAGTGTTTTTTCCTAACAACATTGAAAAAGAAATCAAATCCCAAATGAATCCGTCCATGTCCATGTCTTTGAGGTCACTCCTTTACATGCATTTAATATATAAGGGATCAGGCAATTTTGATTTCTGGCTAACTGTCTGAACTAAGGGGAGGCAGCTTTCAAAGATTTTTTTTCCAGTTCGGTTTGAATGAGCCCATAAAGTCTTATTTACCAGGAGGTAGACCGGGGTGTCAAACTCAGTTCCTGGAGGGCCACTGTCCTGCAAAGTTCAGCTCTTAATCTAATGAAACACACTTGAATGAGTTAATTGAGGTCTGCAGGATCACTACAAACTCCAAAACCAACTATTTTGGAGTTACACTCTGAGGGACAGTGGCCATCCAGGAGTTGAAAGGACTGCACAGAGCATTCTCTAGATAAATCAGCTCGAGAACTTCCAGTGAAATGCCATTTGATGTTGTGGTATCCCAGCTAGGAATGTTATTGTTCCAAGAATGTTCCGAGAATATTATGCTATGTTCTGGTAATGTTTTCAGCAGCAAGTTTTATTTTAGTTCCCAGAATATTCTCCTAAAGCTCTCTAAAAACTTTCCAAAATCAATTCTGTTTATTCTGTCTATCAGTTCTGTTTATTGATAACATTGTTAGAACATTATCCTCTTACATTCTAATAAAGATTTAATCGGGAAGCTTCCCACTGGACATTGGATGTGGACTCAGATGTCCAATTTTGGTTGAAAGTAAAAACCCAACCTTTGTTTGATGAAGCTCCAACTTCATTAAATAACTCCAAAAACAGCATTACCAGCTTCACTTATTATAAACCAGACTGACTTTATTTCTGTTGTACATTTATACACGTTTTTTTGAGATTAACAGAGCTTTAGATGTTGATGTCTGTTTAAAAGTAATAGTTTTTGCTTTGCTTTAGTTGGGCAATTTGACTCTTGACTTTTCAATGTTTTTCTCTAGTTGTTGTAACTGTGTTTGTTATGGTGAAAACAGCAAGAGAAAATGTTAAATGATGCTGTGTGTTTGTTGATGATTAAGATGCTATCAAGTAATGGTCTGATTATATCTAGTCTAATCTATGGTGTTAGCTGCACATTATTTATAATGGCAATACAATGGTTCCACAAACTGAGATCCAACAGAATTTTAATCATACAATTTCAAGAACTAAAAAAAAAAACAACCTTCACTGTCACAAACATCAGTGTATGAATCTCAACAATGGTGACGTGCTTCATGTTGCAATGCAATGCATGTCTCCATTGTTGAAATTCATACACTGATTCTTGATGTTTGTGTGTGTCTAAACATTCAGTAGTTCAAAGTGGTTGGCGAATGATGTGTTTTAAAAATTTATAGATACAAATATAGGTTGTTTGATTAAAACCCTGCCGGCTCTTATGTAGTTGCAATGTTTTTCTACAGTCGCTAATATGAAGTTATTTGCATAGATTAGACTCTACTGTAAATGTGAGATAGAATAATTCAGTTTATAATAAGTGAAGCTGGTAATGCTGTTTTTGGAGTTATTTAATGACGCTGGAGCTTGACATCAAACAAAGGTTGGGTTTTCACTTTCAACCAAAATTTGACATCTGAGCAATGTAAGTCCACATCTTTATTAGAATATTAGAGGATAATGTTCTAACAACGTTATCAATAAACATTTGTAGAGTGTTTTTAGAGAATGTGATCCTACCTTTTAGCAGAACATTCTGGGAACTAAAATAAAACTTGCCACTGAAAACATTACCAGAATGTGACAAATTTCTAGCTGGAATACAAAACAATTGCAACCACTGTAAATAATGATAATGGTATTAATTTACAACTTCATTCTGTTTAACAACATTTAACAAAATGAAATCCTGCTAATCCCAGGACAGTACCTAGATACCTACTTGTACATTTAAATGCTGACACTAAACACTATCACAACTGTTTAGGCTAATGTTAGCTAGCCAGCAATGCTATCTTGCAAACAACATTATAATGTATTCTTGATCATCAATAACTTACCTTCATATTCATGAACACATGTTATAATAACACTTATAATATTTTGAAGCCTTTATTATTTCTCAACTCTTCAGCTGTGCAGTGAAATTCACTTGAAATATTCACTTTTTATTCATAAAATGTCACCTGACAGAAAACAAAGACTTTTATGATGAATATGACATGAAATTACCATTATAGCCTGTAAATCGGGATCAATCATTAGCTCATGTCATTTCAATTCTAGCTTTTTTTTGTTTTGTTTTTGAATTTATTAAAAAATTACTACTATCAGAAATTTGTAGCACTTTTTAGTACTTTTTTAGTATTGTACTGAAATATGAAGTACACCAGGTGCAGGAAGTTATTTGTCTCTTTGTCCATGTTACAATACCATGGCAGGCCTCTCAAGTTTTGAAGACAGGCAAGAGTGACATCTCAATCTCAAAAAAGAATCGATTCTTCGATTCCGACGCTTTGGGAATCGAGAGTCGATTCCAAAGGTCGGAATCGATTCCATCAGGGGGAATCGACTCACCATGCAGAGCCGTTTTCAGTTCAAAAAGCGTATATATGGGCGCCTTTCAAACGAGCGTTATAATTCTGTGCAACGCATACGGTTGAAGTAAACATCATTCAGCTTAACTGTACACTTCTTGTTTAATTTATGCAATAAACGCATGTCCACTGCTCAGCTGTGGGCTATGACTAATTTCATGGGTGATGCAGATAAAAAAAAAAAATACAGAAATGTATCATAATTTTTAAAAACAAAGCTTCATATTATGATAAGGTTACTTTCTAAGACCTTTATCCTACAGTCATGGTGAAATTAGGTTCCTCCAACCTAAAAAAAAAAAAAAAACAAGAATCGAAAAAGAATAGAAAACAACAGTAAGGAATCGATTCTTGGAATCGAATCCCGTCGATTCCAGAACCAGGAATCGGAATCGGACTCGATTCCAAAATTTTCGGAATCGAACAGCCCTAGCTCCAGTGGTTTCCTCTGTGGATGAACGAGGAAGATGGTGAATAATTTCAGGATGCTTTTTTCATTGGTTGTTGCGTTAAATCTTACCCAGATACAATAGTGCTATTTTCTGATTGGCTATTGTGTAGCCTATTTCTTTTTTTTGATTGGGTGATAAGTGGCAGGCTCGACTAAGAACTCCAGGGGAGACGCGCTTGAATCCTGCCGGTTCCATAGCGAGAGCGGCGCGGCCAGAGAAATGTTGGGCGCTGCGGTATATTAAATATATTATAAATAGTTTTTTCTGCGTGAGAAATACAATGTGTGGCGGGAGTGCGTGACAATAGACCGAAATGAGTGACTGTCACGCTCAATGCGTGACACTTGAGAGCCCTGCCATGGTGAGCAAATATGTTTCAGTAAAAGTGTCTCAGTGTAAATCTGTCACATTTTTGTTAGTTATTTTATCTACAAGTCATTAAATCTAGAATTCGGAAGTAAAATAGAGTTGAGTGGTACATTTATCTGAATGAATACGTACGAAATATCTATGCGTAAAATACAAACCACCAAATACATAGTTGTGTATCAAAACTTGTGAAACTACACCCGGGTGGTGTTTGTTAATCGCCGTTAGAGGAACGACTGCTAAAACACTGCAACTGCACGTTATACAAGATTGTTTCTGAAAGCGGTTTAGAGTCTGGAAGGGGTAGTGCTTACAATCAGGAGGGATTAGAATGTATCCATGTGTTTGTAGCACACTGAGGAAGAGGAGCAGCAGATGAAGCTGCGTCCTGTCGCGTCCTCTCCTGCCTGCCGGCATTCTGCATCAAACCAGCAGCCACTGCGTGAAAACACAGCTGGGTCCAGACAGCCTCCACCGGAGGAAGCGCAGACCGAAAGGCGGCTGGAGATGGGGCTCACTTCTGATGTCCTGCAAGAGAGAGACGAGAGGCGGATGAAGGGAGGGCTGTAGGACAACACAAGCAAGAGACCGAATTAGAACAGATGGAAGATTTACCCTAACCCATCAGTCCATACGAAAGCATGGGAAATCCAACAGAGAAATACAAACAGCAAAGAAGAAATGGCAGTGAAACAGAAAGGTATGTATTCATATATATGTGTGTGTATAATGCTAATGACACCATTCTAAAAACATGAACTTTCCTCAAGAAAGTGTGAAATGTCATTGCCTACACAGAAGACAACAACAAAATAAATTAAAAAAAGAAAGAAAGAAAATGACAGATTTGGATATTAGGCCTATTAAATAACAAGACCACTCATATAAGACAGTAAGGTTAGTAGCATAGGAACCATCTGAGAAAGTCACCCTGAGTGAGGTCTGATGTCAGTTTACTGAAAATCTCACGTGATCTCATCAGCTACACATAATACCATCAGCTCTGGGTTTTTACAGAATTGATTTTAAATAAACAAAATATTTAAAACACACACATTAACATTCATTAATTAGAGCTTTGATTATTATAGCTATTTTTAAATTAATACCGCTCTTCTTTGTCTTGTTCTGAGCGTGAGCAGCAGGGAGGGGTGCAGCGCGTGTGTGTGTGTGTGTGCACTGAAATATTGAGCAGTGGCAGCTGTGGTGGTAAGTGCCATTAATGGATGAAATGGGGGAGCAGACATTTATCGTTCTGTCCATCCGTCCGTCCATCTGTATTTGTTTTCCAGACAGTTGATTCGATCATGCTGAGTCAGAGGATTCGCTCTGTCTGTTTCATCAGTCTGCCACACCCTGCACTTCTCTAATGTATCAAACGCTTTTATTGTGTGTATGTATTATTTCAATGTGTGCTAATATTCGTACATATAATCACATCAGTGTGTTTTTAGACAGAAACCAGCAAAATGCTGTTCCCGTCAAACACGCTGCCTGTGAAGAACGCGCAGGTGTATTGAGAGCGTTCACGCATGGATCACCGCCTCCTCTTCATCTCCATTTCCATGACAACGGAATCCCCTCGGAATCCCCCACACCGGAGGAACACGCGGATACCCGACCGCTGTGTGTGAAGCAGCCCAGCGCTGACGGTCGCCAACGCTGTCACGGATATGGCAGCAGGACGCCAAAACCACATTAAGCAAGCTCTGACTCTGTTCAACACAAGCAACTATTGCACATAGTCTCCATATCCCAGAAACCAGCTTAAAGCAGAAACTGGCTCACAACCGACAGAACACAGCGGTCGGGCTGCCAAACGTATGGACCTTTTCCACAGAGCTGCCATCAGGTCACAGACTGACCATCCAGCATCCTGTCCCCTGACTGTCCGGTCGCTCTGGAACCCATGCAGATAGACTGGCTATGAAGATCAACAGCTGCTGTCATGGATAGAAGGCTCCTCTTAGCCCAGTGGTCGTCAACTCGTCGATCTTTATCCCTGTTCCGGTAACTCTCGAAAAAAACAGAACAGAAAAAAACACATTTCTTTGTACTGTATCTTTTTGTACTTCTTTTTCTCTCATTTTTTCACTGTCACTTTTTTTTCCTGCGGTAACCAATAAAAGAAATCTGTTCCAGAAGCGCCACCTGCTGTCAGAGTCCATTCAGTCCATCTGCTGTTTCTGTTTCATGAAGATGTTTTGTGTAGTATAATTTCACAAAGATAAAGTCGGACCGTTTTGTTGAATTTTTATAATCTAATTCAAATAAAAAACAACGGCTCAGGGAACTTGTGTGTGGCATCTTTGTTTGGGTCATGATTAAAATGCGGTGATTGCCTCCAATTTGAAATGATTATGTTTAAGGCCAGTTTGCTTCTTGTAGAACAACCAAACAATAAGTAAATTTGCTTTAAAAAATGGTAAAAATTCAGTTCAGAAGCGGTCAATTTGCTTGTGAAAAAAATATTGGAATCTGAATCAGCCATAAAAAAATCACGTTCAGTGCACACATCACTAATTAAAATACTAAATAAAAGGCCTTAATTTGAAAGTACAATCTAGACTGTCTTTGTCTATCAGTTCTTTAATAGGTAGATTGTGCTAAGGCTTGAAACGGTTGCTGACCACTGTCCTAGAAAAATGGCTGAAAGGACCTTAAAAGGCCCTTTATTCCCTTAAAGGGTTACCCCACCCCCAAATGAAAATTTTGTCATTAGTCACTTACCCCTTCGTCGTTCCAAACCCGTAAAAGCTTCGTTCATATTCGGAACACAAATGCGGAGGAGACAAATTGCTCAATAAAGACGTTGTTTTTGTTTTCGAAGGCGAGCAATGCTTTTACGTGTTTGGGGTAAGTGATTATGACAAAACGTTCATTTTGGGGTGGAGTAACCCTTTAAAGGCAGTCATATCCTAATGGTTAGTGACTCAGACCCGTAAGTTACTCAAAGGTTGTGGGTGTAAGTCTTGGTACCAGCACAGATTGTAGGTGATGGCAGTGAATAACCAGTGCTCTCACGACCGAGATGAGCCTCTTGAGCGAGACACCTAACCCCCAACTGCTTCCTGGGTGCTGCAGCAAAAATGTCCTGTTTTTGTGTGTGTTTGCGTGTGTGTGTGTTCGCTACTCACTGCTGTTTGTGTGCACTTGAATAGGTTAAATGCAGGGCACCAATTCCAAATTCCAAACTTTTGAAAGTCATTAGACAAACTACACACTGAACTCATGTAAATATAATTGACATTTAAATGATGTTCCTAATAATGGTAAAGAAACAAAGCTATTTTTGAGCTGGACTGTGAAATCTCTCAGTATAGTAGCTGAGTATACCGTTCGCCTGTTAGCCTGCTAAGCTTACGAAATCTCATCTATGATCTTTTGGTAAGAACATGCAAATAATAAACCAGAGAAAAAAAAAATAAATGAACAAACGTTTTCCCTGTTGTACAGTACTGTAAACACATTGTAATAGAGAAGCGACAACGCCACCCGCCACAGTAGCGGCTCCAGTCCAAACCAAAGCGTCAGTTTCATTGGTTAGGCAATGTTTAATGTCAGGATGTCATCAGACACAGACCATCTGGAAGCCAAAGCAAGACTGTGACACTTTTACACACACACACACACACAGCAGAGCCCAGAATTAATGAGCCCCGTATTCCCCACAGGACCCTGCCAAAATAACTCAATAATCCCGACCCTAGAGGAGCTCCTCCGAACAAAAGCAGAGCATCCCATTTGTGTTTCCCATTCAAGCTTCTCCTCACGTTACATGTCATCTGTCAGAGCACGTTCACATTTACATTGAAATCAGCGCAATCTCTGCACAGGAATTTACAGTTCTGTGTTTTGGGAGCGATTAACACAATCTCTTAATGCTAAATAACAAACCAAAATAGGCATTTGATTACTTTCTGTTGTTTAAAGTGATAAAATATAGCTTTTTTCCCCACCAGATTTCTGTTATTATCCATCAAACTAATCCGATCGCTCGCTTTTAATCTATAACCGCCAGTGCAACGCCGCGCTGTGCGTTAGCATTCCGTTTGCCGGTTAGCCTGCCATTTGCGTTCCCACTCACGTCTCTATTCACGTCTACTACCGCTTTCCTTTCTTCCCTCGCTCTCGTTGATCGCTCGTTTTTATTCTACAACCGCGAGTGCAGCGTGTTTGTAGTGTGTTAGCCGGTTAGCTTGCCATTCACTTTTAATTTTTCTCTACGCCTTTTTCTACACAAGTTCATCAGACAACAGTGGTGAGTTGAAATCATTCTACATCTACGGTGAGTAATGGCTTCTTCTCCTTTCCTGGTAACCTGCATCACCTGTCATATGTATAGTTTATCAATCTCTGTCGGCAGCGAGGGATTCACATGTGATAAATGCAGGGAAATAGTTAGGCTGACAGAGAAGATTTCAGAACTAGAGACACGCATCCAAACTTTAATCGAGGATAGTAAGAATGTGAGGGCATTAGATATGGCTTTGGATGCGACTAGCTTAGGAAGTCCCGTACATTGTTCGGTTCCG